>NC_057802.1:323476737-323679298 GCF_018294505.1 Triticum aestivum | reverse complement strand
CGTTTCGACCGTAGGAGGTCCGTTTCCTCCGTTTTGCGGTACGCCACACCCCTCCCGATCAACAGGACCCCGTTCCGAACGTAGGAGGTCCGTTTCCTCCGTTTTGCGGTACGCCAGGCCTCGTTTCCATCGCCTGTTCCGTCCAAGCCCTCCCGATGAACACGACCACGCATTCCGTTCCGACCCAGCCGGTTGGCTCCCACGCGTTCCGTTGCCTCCCGATGAACACGAGGCATTCCGTTGCCTCCCCATGAACACGACGCATTCCATTGCCTCCCCATGAACACGACGCATTCCGTTGCCTCCCATGAACACAACGACGACGTTGTTTCTCCTTTCCGACCCAGCCATGTACACGAGCCCTAGCCGTACGTATGCGCGAGTAGGCGTTCGAGACCCCGCCCGTATGTACACATACGTGGCCGTATTTTCTTTCTTGCACCCTGGCCGCTGTACGTACGTGTACATGCTACGTGCGCGCCTCTACTACGACATGTACGCGCCTCTACTACGACACGTGTGCGCCTCTACATCCACCCGTATATATGTACGTACACGTTCGCGACCAGAATGACAACGCTACGTACGCTTCGACCAGGTGGGTCCCGACTGTCACGCACTTCCTTGCGTGCGAAGATGTAGCTGGTGGGTCCCAGCAGTCAGGGGGCGAATCGTTTTTTTGCCCGGACGCACTTCCTTGTGTGCGAAGATGTAGTTGGTGGGTCCCAGCAGTCAGGGGGCGAATCATTTTTTTACCCAGATGCACTTCCTTGCGTGCGAAGATGTCGCTGGTGGGTCACAGCAGTCAGGGGGAAACCTTTTTTCACGAAATACGGTGGCCCGTCTGGTGGGTCCCCGCTGTCAGGTGGAGGAATCATTATTTTGCGCGTAAGAAGGAGGCACATCCTTGCTGCGGCCGTGGACCTAGCTGTCAGCCTCTCCACGTACAGTCCACGTCCGATGGAAGTCGTTCCTTGACCATGTTGACCATGCCGCGCCGAGAGCACCACGGCGGTGGACGACGGCGAGGACTAGGAAGGGGACGACTTAGCGCCGGGGAAGACGCAGCAGTGGATGCCCACGCGAAGAGGAGTACGAGGGTTCACTGGTTCGGCTGCGGTGTGAGGCTGCTGTCGCCGCAGAATAACAGGGGGTGTGGGTGAGTAGAGGGATGGCCTGGCCAGCGGTGGGAGTAGTAGGGGGCGGTGAGGCCTCCGCGGCATCACAGCCGGCCACGGGAGGCAGGAGCACGCGGCACGACCGGCGCTGGTTTGGGCGGCTGGAGCAAGAAGACCAGAGGTTGAAGAAGCACTACGGCCGTTGGATGAACATCATACGGTAACAGGAGCTAGAATCATTCATATTGACTAAGTTGACAAAGCCCTCCGTCCCCGTCAACTTGGTAGGCCCACAAGTCAGCCTCCCACTATGCTGGGTTCCAGCTGGCAGGGGGAGTATTCATTTTTTTGTGCGTAATAAGGAGGCACTTCCTTGTGTGCGAAGATAGCTGGTGGGTCTGAAATGTCAGCGGGGGGCACGTTATTTTCGCGAAATACAGCGGCCCTTCCGGTGGGTCCCAGATGTCAGGTGGAGGAATCATTATTTTGCGCATAATAAGGAGGCATTTCCTTGTGTGCGGCCGTGGACCCAGCTGTCAGCCTCTCCACGCACAGTCTACTTCCGATGGTGTCATTCGTTGACCACGTTGACCACGCCGCGCCGAGCGCATCCAAGGTGGTGGACGACGGCGAGGCCCCGGACAGCAACGAGCCGGAGATGGGAAGACGCGGGAGTAGAGTCGCAGACGGAGAGGTGTACGAGGGTTAACTGGTTCTAGTGCGGTGTGGTTCGGCAGTCGGTGGAGAAGAACAGGAGGTGTGGAGGGGTGGAGGGATGGCCTGGCCAACGATGGAGTAGCGCTTCATAGCGAAGCGTGCTAAGCAGAGCTGCTAGCAGCAGGAGGCGGGAGGTGGTCCCGGCGGCGCTGGAGGAAGAAGACGAGAGATTGAAGATGGATGCCGGTCGTTGTATGTAAATCCAATGGCTAACATGTCAGAATCATTTGTTGACTAAATTGATAACGACTTGCGTTGGCTTCGACCTATTGGCCCACATTTCAGCCTCCAAAAATGTGGCACGCATTCAACCCATTTTTCAGAATTTACAGTCTTTTTTTTGCGCGATAGAAGTTACAGTCAATTTGATCTTTTTTTGAATTACAGCCATTAGCTGGGCTGGGTGAACAAATAATGTAGCGTCCATGCGGCCCATTTATTTTATTTCCTAAAAAATTACAGGCCATTTGCACTTTCTCGAAATACACGATTTTGCTGGGCTGATTCTAATTATAGTGTTGGGTTGGGCCAGCAATGTTATCAAAAAATAAAAAGGGGCTGAGCATTTTGTTATAAATATATTTAAATAATAAGTGATATTATTACATTCGTCCTTAAATCTTACCAGGCTTTTGTAGAGAATCACTAGGATTTTCGTGCCAAAACAATCCAGGATTTTATTTGTTAAAAAATTATTTTTATAAGTTAATAAGATGTGGGATATTGTTTTCTTACATATGTAAGTATCTGTTAAATATATGATGACAATAAAAATAATATATAATAACATATAAAATAATTTAAATATATATAATATAGTTAGAAGGGAAACATAAGTTGGACCTGGCATTCCTGTTCTTATATAGAAAAATAGAACAGACCTCTGCATTTTCTTCAAAAAAATACATAAATTGGGCTGCCAAAAATAAAACCTCGGATGGGAGGTCCATAGGCCGGTCGATACATGACGGCCCTAAGAAAATACAAACAGGCCTATGGACCTCCCATCCGAGGTCGTGGGCTGCACATGTTAAAAATGAAACCCTAGACGGGGCAGCCCAAAACCACGTCCAACACTTGCCAAAACTTTGTCCCTCGTTTTCTCTGTGTTTCGCACACTCGACATTGTGTGGGCATTTTGACTATGCATCATATGAAGATGTGCTATGCATGAATGTTGATCAGCATGATGTTAACTAGCTGGTAGTTCCATTTTCGACCATGAATAAAACTTCCAACATGATGTTAACCCTGTTTGAAAAGGCCGTGTTAATATAAATGCTCTGCCTCTGAAAGTTGCAGTTTCTTATATGAAACTGAACTTGCAGTTTCTTATCTGAAACTGAAACTTGATGTTTCTTCTCTGAGAATCACATTGTCTGCACTTTTATACTCCTATGAAACTACATTTTTTTAAGTGCTAAAAATAGATCTCTAGAATTCATAAAATACTTCATATGCTCGATACTGCAAATCTGAAATTCAAAAGACATTCATATCTGAAAGTACTCTCAAAATACACAACACAAAACACAATTCACAACCTGCAATGCTGACAACCCTAAGCTCCTCCTGACAATTCACAACCTGCCCGACTATTGGGCTGGGGGGCAGCCCCCTCCTATTCCTCGGCGGCAAATAGCCGCCCCGTGAGACGATGTGAACGGCGAGGGAGACGATGGCGGGGAAGCGTCGTCGGGCCAACTGCTTTTCTCCTCTTGCAGTTGGGTTCGGTCGACGAAGACTCCACCGGCTCGCTCTGGCAGGACACCCTCACAAACGGTACCCTGTAGATGCTCGATCCTTCAATCTCTGGTGGATGCTCCATCTGGGATCGATAGTCCCACCACCGCTCCTCACGATCGGATTCGGTGAATCTGTTTGCTCCATGGCCCAGAGGAGCAGCTCTGTGTACTCCGGCGCGACTCCCTCCGGGAGTATCGCCGCCTTTTCGCTCTGTTCTAGATATTTGGCCATGGAGGTCGCCGTCGCCGCTAGTTGGTCCTTGTTGTCAAACCAAGACTGTATCTCCAACATCCTAGCTAGCTTCACAGGGTCGCCGTCTGCGATCCACACGTATCGGTTGTACTCCTCCATCGATCTACTTCTCCACAGCACCTTCACTCGCCGGCGGTGGTTTTTGAATGGAAGAGGAGAGGAGCAATGCTGGTTTTGGATTAGAACGGGAGAGGAGCGATGCTGGTTTTGGACTGGAACAGGAGAGGAGGGGCGGTGGTTTTGAAATGGAAGAGGAGAGGAGCGGCGCTGCATTTAGATTGGAACAGGAGAGGAGCGGCGGTGGTTTAAGAGGAGAAGAGCGGAAGAGCGGCGCTGGTCTTGGAAGTATATTTTTGTTGCTTTGCGTATTTTGGGTCAAAGTTTGACCACGTACTATATTTGACAAGCAAAATGTGAATGCATGTCACCAAAAATTGTATCGTTTGGTTCGTATCTGAATGTACTTTCAAATTATATTATTTTTGCAACGTATAACATATATTTTATGTGCGAAAATCATGGTCAATTATGACCCAGAATAAAAGGGAGACTAGTTAATGTGGGGTCGCTTTCTTAATTGAAGGGTAAATTGATTTTGATTTTGATCCACTCACAGCGCGCCGGCCCTCTCGTCCAATCCTAAATCGCTGCCGCACGCTCCTCTCCCTCTTCTCCATTGCAAAACCACCTTCTCTCCTCTCCATCATCTCCATTCCAAAACCACCGTCTCGCCTCTCCCTCTTCTGATCTTCTCCATTGCAAAACCACCTCCTCTCCTCTCCATCATCTCCATTCCAAAACCACTGTCTCGCCTCTCCCTCTTCTGATATTCTCCATTGCAAAACCACCTCCTCTCCTCTCCATCATCTCCATTCCAAAACCACCGTCTCGCCTCTCCCTCTTCTCTATTGCAAGACCACCGTCTCTCCTCCCATCTTCCAAAGCTAGCACCGGACCACTCAGAAGGACATCTATGGAGAGGATGCAGCAGCAAATCAGGCAGATCGCCGGCGGCGACCAGGCAAAGTTAGCCAGGTTGAAGGAGATCCTTAGTTGGTTTGACAATGAGTGGGAGATTTCGAGGACGGTGCGGGCCATGTGGCAATGTATGCGAAAGAGCGAGACGGCGGCGATGAGGGCGGTGATGTACATGTACTCCTCGGCGGCAGTCACGCCGCAGTCCTCCGAGTTCATCGAGTATCTCCTCTAGACGATGGAGCAGACAGATTCACCCGGGGCGACAGTCAGGCGGAGGTGGTGGGCGTACAGGTCGAAGGTCGAGCACCCAGAGGATAACAAATCGATCGAGTATGGTGTGCCGTTCATGAGGGTGCAGAGCCACCCGGAGCCACAGGAGTATTCGTTCTCCCACCACAAGAGGAGGCCGGATGGCGCGATGTCGCTTCCCTGCCGTTCTCCACGGTTCCCTCGACGCTCGCCTCGTTTCAACGGGGCGGTAGGGTTTAAGGTAAGCTTCGCACTAACCTAATCTTCCACCTGCTCATGCTTACAATCAGTGTGACAGCTAATGAAAATCATGCTTACAATCAGTCTCCGAGTACTACACCAATCACCCTAAAATAGCTCAGGACCTTTGGGTCAAAGTTGTGACATAGTGTACAAATAAAGAAAAATAGATTGGTGCTTCTTTCAGAAAAGAGTACTCCCTAGAAAACTGCCAATATAAGCTACTAGTATTTGGTTAGATGATTTGCTGCCGAGAAAGATCCGTCCACAGAGAGCGCCACACATCCCACTGGTGGTGGTGGATGCCAATGCGTGCATGCAGCATGGTTGGTGTCAGTAATTTTTACTTGGCACACCTCGCACTCTGCATATATGCCGGTTGCATACGTACATTTGTGCAGTTCCACCAAAATGCAGCTGAATAACCCTGTTTGCACAGATAATGAAAAAGCGTGATTACATTATAGTGGCACTAGTTGATGAAACACACAAAATAAATAGAAGAAAATATTGCGATAGTATCATAGTATGCCATGCTGCGAGGGCGAGATGGGCCCTGCGACGCCTCATACGGTACGCCTCATACTGGACATCGTCCCAAGTCTCCCAGATACACCTTCTGCCAGTGATGAACATCAGTGTACAGCGGTAGTACAAGGAGGCGCCTTCAGACATTCAAATCTCTATTTTTGTACATATCAACTAAAATTAAGCACCCCAGTTTGCAGAAACGCTTAAACATTAACAATGGGACTAGTTGATGAAACATACATTAACAAAGAGAAGCACTTTCTTTATCTACATTGGAAATGAAATGATAGAGATGACACTCGCTCTATTTTAACTGTATTATTACTTCATTTTATCAGTGACACTAGGGTCGAGCAGGTGGCAAACGATGTGTACCGTGCGTCGCAAGGATGGAGGTCGGGGGTGCTTAGACTGGGATGCTGAAGCTGGCTCTTTCAGTCACCAACATGGATGATTCAATTCATGGGACCTTTTGGTGCAGTTCACCTAAAATGAAGCAATGTCCCGTGAGCTAGCAGCTTCTTCAATTTTTTTAAGAAAAGGGCTCCAGCCCCGGTTCCATTTCCATCAGAAAACGAAACTCACAGAGCTTCTTCTTCATTAGTTGCAATAAAATTGAGCAACATCAAGGTTGGTTGTGAAGCTCCTGGAATGCTCAACTATAATTTGGATATCATTTGTGCAGTTCAACTAAGATCGAGCGTGAAATGTATATCTCTGTTTGCACAAAAAAGGTGGAAAGGAGGGTGACTAACAAGTGATGAAACATGCATCAAATGAAAAGAAGCATGTTCCTTATCTGAATGGCAATCCTACAAGGACAGTAGCAATTTTTAAAGCACTGGCATTGCTAGATATTAGTGTGGGCATTAGGATTAACTATGACAACCGTTAAATACGACATTACTTTGGGCATGGGAGAGTAGGCGGACCAGGACAGTTGCATTTCTAACGAAAAGAACCAACTTATCTTAATGGGAAATTTTAGCAGGACATGTAAAGAAGTGCCATTGATTCATATTACTGGAGGCATTACATTGAAAACAACATTGGTTTAACGTGTCCTTACTTTTAACAGTGCGACTGCTACATTTTACTAGTGGCATTACATAAGAGCGGCTCGGGGCAACAAACATCAGAAGAGGATATCTGGGTTGGTCCCATTTTTGTTCGGTATATAGCCACCTTATACTGTGTGAGGCTAGCAAATCTAGTGCTGGACTTACTCTGTTGACTTGTCCCCCAGTCCCCACTTTCTTTCCTTTTTCAACCAAAAGATCGGGTTTATATTGAGTTTGTACTGCGTTTCCCATTATTTCCCTATTAGACCTAGAGACCAGTTGGATAGCCAGTCTCTGCTACTTTTCACCCCCATTATTTCCTCTTTCGACCAAGTCCTAGATTCAGGTAACAAATCCTCCCCCACCCCCACCCCCTTTCTTCCTTGTTTGAACCAAGTAGTACTATATTCGAGTGCATGAACTAGTTTTACCTCTTAAACGTAAAAAAAATTAGGTGGTTTTCGAACAGCCGATCGATCCTATCTACGAGGGGGCCTGAGAAATAGTAAAAGATACAAATGCAGCGACGTCAGGAGCTCGGGAAGTAGAGCAAGGCCGGTTTCGAAGGAAGTTATACCTGATGGTCGCTGGGATGTCGCTAGGTGGGCAGCGGGAGGCCGGATCTGCCCACACTACGGTAGTGAGGAAGAAAGGATCGGAGGCCCTCCCTCGCCAGCGGTGCTTGGGAGAGAACGGCAAGGCAGGCTGATCGGGACGCGCCCAGCAGTGGGTAAGAGCCGTCGCGAAGGACGACCGCGGTGAACGTTGCACCTTCTCACCTTCCCCGGCGGAGAGGATCCGGCTGGATCCGTGACCAGCGGTGAGCAGAGAGAGAGAGAGAGAGAGTGGCCACCGCTGTCGTGTTTAGATCTGGAGAGGCCGAGACAGTGTGAAGAGAGCAACACTAGCAAGCAAGCGCGGAGGTTCCTGCCTATATAGTGGACTAGTACTAGTTTTCTTTTGTCTACCGGAGCCGGCTTGACCTCGTCAATGACTGTCGAGAAGTCTTCATGCACGTGGCCCGGAGGCGCAGTTGTCGTCATTTTGATCTGAAGCACCGGATTATAACATATAACACGAAAAAATGCCACATGACAAGAAATCATAACCTCGCTGCCCAAAGGAGACAACATGAATCCCGACGGACAAACTAGACGAGGAACAAAGCTCAAATTAAAGATAAACTCGTAGAAAAGGGGTCCGTCGATAGATGTCCTAATTAACATAGCCGACTTTACCTAGATGGCAGCTGAGTAGTCACTGTTCGTGCATGTGCCCCCAATGACTAGCCCAACTCAGTTGTCGCTGTTTAACCCTCGCAGTGATCCGAAGCACATGACACCTAATTTTGTGAGATGACAAGAAACCTTTTTTTAGATTTCTCACCATAACTACAGCCATGTACAACACAGCCTGCACGATATGTACACGATAGCCAATCCAGGCGTGTCTGCTGGAGTCTGGTCACATGCATGGACGAACTGATCTTCCGTGTCTTGCAGGGATCGTCCAGGCACCAACGTAGTACAACACTTCTCTAGTACTATCGCTCGTCTCCCTCTTCTATTATGTCACCCAACTTGCGGGGCCGGGGAGTGTGCCTATGGTCGGTTCTCAATTGCCGTCCCACATGTGTGTGCAAACGCAATATGACGCGCGTTCCATTCGGAGAGCAGCGTGCCAGACCGACCGACCGTCTGGGGTGCGACGCGAACGCGAAGGGCGTGCTGTATACTCCGTACATGTGTACCGCCGTTTTCTAGACGCTTTGCTCCATGGCGCGGGCGCAATCCATGGATACAAAATTAGTATACTGTATACTATTTAAAAGTCGAGGGCGGGGCTTTTCCTGCGCGGTAGGCGGCGGGGATGTTTCGCCTAGTCGGTTCGACAGAGACGCGAGAAGACGAGGGAGTAGGCTGTGTGATTTGATAGCGAGTTACTGCTAGACAGGTGGGGCCCCGTGATTTGACTTTCCATTATCATTTTAACTACGGCGCTACGACCGGCATGAGTCTCCCAATTCCTGACCACCTCCATACAGGTGCCTCTCCCAATGCTCCACCATGTAGTAGAGGTTGTCTCTTGCATGAGAGCCCACTTCTCCACTTTTTCCTTGCCTCTCTTTCCTCCACATATGCAAAAATGCCATGTAAAGCGCACTATTGTACTTACTTTTACTTGCTCCTACAAGTGCTTAAGCTTGCCACATAGGCATTAAGTCTGATGTGGCAAGTTAACCAAGAAGAGAGAGACTAGTTTGGTGACCTAAGGAAGAAACGGTGCTAAGCGCGTGTACCTAGGTGAAAAGGAAATTTTGAGTCTATAGCTAATTAAATGAAGCAAACTTAGCAACTCCATTTCATTGGAAGAGGTCACTCCTTGGCAAATGCAATAAATACTAGTACTCCCTGTGTCCCATAATATAAGAACGTTTTTGGCACTACACTAGTGTCAAAAACGTTCTTATATTATGGGACGGAGGGAGTACGAAGAAAGAGATAGAGAGGAGTAAAAAATACACTTATAGCCAACCTTATAGCCAACCTTGTTGTAGTATGAGTGACTAAGTGATGACTATGTATGACATGCCAACATCAGATAGCCTAACGCACCGTGTTAAATCTCCAAGGGCGCGACCGCGCGAGCGACGCGACGGTCGTGGTAGGCGCGACCATGATACGGGCTGCTGGCAGCCCTTGGATCTGAGATCAAACGGTCGCATGCTAAGTTGCTGAAAATTTGCAGAATAACCCTCCAGGATAGGATATTCACCCATAGGTCTAGAATCACGCCATGCAACCGTTCGATCTCAGATCCAAGGGCTCTCGGAAGCCCGTATCATGGGAGAATGGAAAGCCACTACCCTGCCGTTCGCACGCTGGCAGTTCGCTCCTACTCGTCCCCGCACGTCCTTCAATACTACGGCGGTTCGCTCCTAGTCGTCCCGTCCATTCACATTACGGCAGTTCCACTAATCCTAACCCTCCTCCCAAATCCATGGCGTCCCAAATCTCCACGATCGGCGGTGAGTACAAGGTTAGAACCATCACCGGCGATGAGTTCGACGTCATCTACACCCGTTCTTCCGCGACGGTGAAAGGATGCCTTTCTCGCTTCAGACGCATGTTCGAAGACTCAGATGATGAGTGGGTCGCTGGGCTAGATGTTGAGTACACCACAGTCCTGGGACGAGAGAAGGATCTAAAGGACGAAGAGAGGAAGAAGCCCGCCGTGATCCAGGTTTGCGTGCATGACTTATGCTTGGTCTACCACATATGCCATGCCGACGTTGAGTGCCAGGATTTTAAGGACTTCCTCGAGAGCAACCTAGTCAAATTCGTTACTGTAGACTTTGGTAACGACAAAGAAGTCCTGCGTCGGATAGGCCTCGTTGTAGGCAACACCTTCGACCTCCAGAAGAATCGGCTGGTGTCCTCTCGTCAGCCTTCAATGCTGACCCTGGCAGGAGCCATGGTTCATCCTTCGTACGGTAAACTGGAGAAACCTCCATACACGTTTCATCGTCATGCATGGCAGCGGAATGTACTAGATATAGACCACATCCACTACGCTGCAATGGATGGCTACCTTTGCTTCAATATCTACAAGGGTTGGATGAAGAGCAACAGCCAAGTGTGCGGTTCAAGCAAAGAAGTATCGGCCAAGAGGAAGAGGGACAAGGACGAAGTCGAGGACGTGGACGAGGACTCCGAGTAAGGTGGCAGTGTCGTTGCTCATGGTGGTTCTAATGCAGTGTCTACCGGAATAGTTGCAAAGTTTAATTTCAGGTGTGCTTAATTTAATTTGAGGGGTGTGTTGTGCTGAGCCCCCAGCAGAACTATGTTATGTTTCTTCTCGTTACTTTAACTCTTCAGTACGTACATACTAGTATTTCTTACATTTCATCTTTTAGTTGGTATAGTACTACCACTCGTTTCTTCACATTATATACGTACAATATATATGGCCAACATCATATAGCCAGCAGTTTAGTTGTCAAAGAATTTCAGGGTGCTTAGTTTTGTCAAAGAATTCCAGGATGCTTAGAGGGTGCTTGGATCCAAGGGACTTATTTTAGTCTGACTAAAAATAGTCTCTTTAAGAGGCTAAAGTTCCAAGCACCCCTGACTAAAGAGGGGCTAAAACTAGTCTTGAGACTAAATTTTTTAGTCAGGGGTACCCCTACTAAAATGTGGATTAGTCCTCTCTCTACTCATTTAACTCCTCTCCTTTAACACAGGCGAGTTCTGGATTGGAGGGTTTGGAGGATAATAAATGCTCATTAACTTGATTTTAGCCTTTTTAGTATTTGGATCCAAGCATGGGTGAGGCTAGCATGTTTTAGTCCCACTACTTTTAGTCATGGGACTAAAACGTATCCAAGCACCCTCTTAGTTTTATTTGAGGGGTGGGTTGTGCTGGACACCATTATTGTGACTAGCCTTTTTAATAGTACTATATGCATAATTTGGCGACGAGCGCTCTCTATATGTACCACCTTTTTTTAATTTCAAGTTTTGCTCCATGGCGCAATCCATCGATACTACTGCTGTACAAAAGTATACATTTTTTAAAAGGCTAGAGGGCGGGGCAGTCTAGCTTGGTCGGTTTCACGAGAGGCGAGGGCCTTTGTGATTTGACGGCTCATTACTGCTGGAAGGCGGGGCCTTGTGATTTGACTGCTCGTATAAATGCGCCGACGACCTGATCGAGGAGGAGCAAAGAACCGTGCGGTATACTCAAGTTTTCCACTGGAGTAGTACTGCGACGGAGGAGCACGAAACACGGCAGCCCAGTGCCATATGGCGATAAAAATGATCTAATTTGCTAGTCATCTCATTGTTAGCATTGTTCTATTCATTCCCTCAAAAAAACATTGTTCTATTCATGCCTCGCAGAGAACGTGACACGTGCGGCGAAACACCCGAAGCAAAAGATGAAACACAGGAGCAAAAGAAGAAGGAAGATTATCACCCCAAATGATCTAATTCGCCGCGGAGTCGTAACTGCTTCTTCATCGCCTCCACGACCTCCATCTCCTTGCGCGTCTCCTCCGCCATCTTCTTCATTCTGTCCATGACGCGGGATTTCTCGACGCGAGCCTTCATCATCTGTTCCACGGCCGCATTACGTACCTTGACAGCAGCCGGGTGCTCGATGCGGAGCTTCGCCAACTCCTCCTTCTGTTCCATGACGAGGGCCTGCAGCATCTTCATCGAGGAACTACTATTCTCATGCAGCTTCTTCCAGCCGGCGTTCTTCTCCTTCAACAGGTCGATCTCGTGGCAGAGCTTCGCCTTGTCCTCCTGAAGTCGCAGGATTTCGCCGGTCGCCTTCTTCTCCGAGGCAATGCTCTTCTTCAGCAGCATCACCAAGCCGGCGGTCAACTCCCCCTGCTGATTGAGCTCAGCGGGCATGTCGTCGAGGCTCTCCTTCAGCAACTCCATCAAGCCTTGGATGAACTCCTTCTGCTTATTGAGCTGATCGGGCATGCCGTCGAGGGATAACGACTCCAGCTCCGCCGGCTCGGCATGTTCGCCTCCGCGGCTAGGGCGCTCCTGGGAGCCATCGCCTGCCCGTGAGAGATCTTTCGAGGTCTCTGCGTGGCGGCGAGCCCTCTTTTTTTTCCGCAGCCTTGGTTGCCGCTCCCTTGTTACGAGTAGTTCTCGACCTAGAGCTCTGCTCACCGGCCATGGCAACGACGGACGAAGAAGAAGCACTTATGAGGAGGAAAGGTAGAGTAATTTTCGGTTAGGTAGTTCCCCTTTTTATAACCTAAGTACTAGCACTAGTACTAATACCTGCATAGTGGGAACACGTTCAGGTTTGGTACGTACTAGTAGGTGTGAGCAGGCTTTCGAATGTGATGGGAACAAGGTAAAGATTAATTGATGGTTTTGGTTTCGAGGCCCGAAACGGCTCCCGATGAGTTTAGCGGAACATAAATTTCAAGTACTACACTGCTCAAATGCGTAAATATTATGTTACTGTCAAAAATTGGCACAAAATACGAAGGAGACCAATGGAAGTACTACTAGCAACCCACGATTTAACTACTCGCATGCGCGCAGTGGAGTAATAATGTCTTTCTTCCGCCCTCACGTCCACTCAATTTGCATGCGCTGTATTAATTGACCATCAATGAAGTGAACGACTTTACACGCGTCAAATTATCACATGGGGTGGATCTTGGTACAAAATTGCGTCCGCCCGTGTACCCGCGTGTGCGTGCGAGGGAATGAGTGCGTGCGTGGCGTGCGTGCACATCTTCGCTTCGTGCATGTACCGCCAGTATGGCTCAGGGAGGACGAGTACATTCTTCTGGAACCAGCAGCACGTCACTGTGATCAATCCACGCAAGGAGGTCGCGACAACGCCTCCACATGTGCCACGTGGCTTCATGAACTGTAAGAGAGACACTGTGTAGCGTGCCATTGGTATTCTAATTTACGTGTTTTGCACATACTCGAAGTACTAGTAAGGTACACGTGCATTGCACGCATCAGATTTTGCAACCAAATTATGAATAAATACCACACTATAGCATGTAAGCTCTGAGTCATATATGCCTGATGTAGCCCTTCGTTTAATTCTTATAGTTCATCTCATTCAAAATCAATTAGTTTTTATAAAAAAGCTAAGAACGCGGGAATAGGAAAAACATGGGATTATAGTGGAATGTCGTCTTGAATCCTACAGGATTGTACGAGTGTTTGATTGTGCATAGAAAAAACGCAGAATTCTTTCAAAGAGGTTTGAGTGGATGGGATGTTTCCTATGAAATCTAGTGCAAATGAATCATATGGAAAAATTCCTATGGTTTACAATCCTACGAATCAAACAACCAAGATAGGAAAAATTCCTAA
Source organism: Triticum aestivum (assembly GCF_018294505.1). NCBI lineage: Eukaryota > Viridiplantae > Streptophyta > Magnoliopsida > Poales > Poaceae > Triticum > Triticum aestivum. Next base: position 323,665,537 of record NC_057802.1, on the reverse strand, counting down.
TGATTAGAATCCTCCAAAATTCCTTTGAGAATCCTTTGAATCAAAGAAGCCCTTAATCTATTTTATGATTCATGGAATTGTGCGTTGTAAAGCATAAAGTAAAAACAAATAATGGCAATTCAACTAGAAAAAAAGTTTGGGCAGTTATGATACGGAAGATTCTAGAACAAAAGAGAACCACTGTTGTTTTGAGGTTTGTGCATTATGCTTAAGTTCAACCATGGAGTCTGCTAGATTGTACATGTGGCAAAATCCGGTGGGGGGCTAGAAGATGGTGCGAGGGGCCGAGTGGAGGGAGACTATGAAGGAATGCACAAGTGCGAGATCGATATTTAGAGAGAGGGGGCGAACACGTGCGCTGTTGCGCGCAGTGGCGGAGCCATGAAAAATAAATGAGCTAGGGGGCCAAGCATTGCTAATCCTTTACGAGGAGGGTCAATTCATGAACTTAAACCATTTTTAGCAGCAATTGTCTAATGATCACATTCATATTAGCCTCGATATATAGTGATGTTAGGGGGGAGGGGGCAGGGCCCTTACTGCCCCCTGTCTTCGCCATTGTGCACGCGTCTGAGAGATGAAGCGGAAGGCATGGATGATGAGAGGGGGACGTTGGATATATAATTAATGTGGGTGTATTAGCTATATATGTTAATCCTATATAGAGAGGTATAGATTGATCGATGTGGACGTGGGAAAGAGGGTGAGACCTCACTGGATATATCGATTGATCGGTTTGTGTGGAAAACTATGAAAGACCTAGCTATATACACACATACATAGAGGAACATCGATCGTTGCGCATGCACGCGTGAGAGATAAAGAATGCCCGATATGATGGAGAGGGGGATGTGTGTGGGTGTGTGCCTTCATGGGAGACCGACCTGAAGAAAAAGATTGCATGCGTGCGATGGATAATGCCGACTGGTAGTGTGTGTGCATGCATGCACGAGAGAAAGTTAGTGGTACAATTATAAAGAGAAGACTACTGTGTGGGTGTAAAAGAATAGGTGAGGTCATAATCAATGTAAAGTTGAATTCAAATATTTGAATAAGAGATCCTGATGTTTGAAACCCATGCATGCATGAATATAACGGAGATCTGCGCGGTGTGGTTTGGAAACGAGCATGTTGTAATGTATACACATTGAACAAGGTCAGACTGATTTGAATTTGAGATACCGATGGCAGACATCATTTGGCCACGTCGCATCCGTGCATGGACACACTATTCTAATTGGAGATGATGGGCGGCTTTCGCATCACATATCTATATCTATACCCCTATATATATTATATTTTATATTTTTTATATTGTGTGCGGGTAACTTTAACTTTGAAAGATGGTCGTTGGATGAGGCGAATCCGATGGTCCAAAGATGGCAAATTTGAGCACTACTGGCCGTTGGATATCATCTAGATTCCACCAGATTTCGCCACATGTATAATCTAGAAGACTCCATGGTTGAACTTAAGCATAATGCACAAACATCAAAACACAAGCACTTCTTATTTGTTCTAGAATCTTCCGTATCAGAATTGCCCAAATGTTTTTCTACATGATTTGCCATTATTTGTTTTTACTTTATGTCTTACGACGCACAATTCCATGAATCTTAAAATAGATTAGCTTTCTTATAAAAACTAGATGATTTTGAATGAAATGAACTATAAGAATTAAACGAACATCTACATCATGCATATATGACTCAAAGCTTGCATGCTATAATGTGGTATTTATTCATAATTTGGTTGCCAAATCTCATGCGTGCAATGCACGTGTACCTTACTCTAGTCTAAATGGTGTTTGTGTGTGTGTTGTGCGTGTTGAGGTGCAAATTGTCTTTTTTTGGGTACACGTTAAGCTTGTTCTTCCGAAATTTCAAGCCGCGCCTTGTTATGCCGAAAATTCAAGCTAGCGTCTCTGTCTATCGTGCTGCGAAACTCCCGCCTCTTCAACCCGCGCCTTGTTAGCCCGAAATATTTAAGATATATCTTTGTCTCGTTGTGCTCCGACAACTCCCTCCATCTCAACCCGCGCCTTGCTATTCCGAAATTACAACGCGCGCGAAAACTCCCACCTCCTGTGAAATCCCGACACGCGAAATGCCCGTGGTACCCCTGAACCGAAAGAACCGCCTCAAATCGGTGGGGGTACTTTCGTAACTTACCCCACATTTCGGACAAGCGCGTCTCTAAGCCATGGTTCCCCACTGCCATCCCATCCGCCCACCCATTCGTACACCGAGGCCGCGAAAACCCGCGACGAAACCCCACACCCTGCTCCGTCCGCCACCCAGCCGGAGCCTCTTCCCCGACGACGTCGTCCACAGCAACACCTCGACGTCCCTCATCCACCGTACCGGATGAGGATCCGTCGTCGATCTCATCGTCCCGCCGGTTCAGCCACCCCGTCCTCCACCTCCAAGGAGCTGCCCCGACGTTCCCCTCGTCTTTCGCGCCACCTCCATTCCCACACCGCCGTCTTCACCTGCACCACCGGAAGAGCATCATCATCACCGTTTCCTCGGATGAAGCTGCGGCCTAATCGGCGCCACCAAAGAGGTTGTACACTAATCGCCGCATTTTCTTCTTGATTCGATCTCACGGTGCTGCCGGCGCTCGGTCCCGAGCCGACACGGCGCGGCTCCATCCACGGCGGCGTCGCCGGCCACTTCCTCCACGGCGTCGCTCCCTCGGCGGCGACGTCCACATCAGTAGGAGCTGCTGCTGCTTTAGCTCTCGCTCGCGCTGCTGCTCTGCTCTTGCTCTCGGTCCCCTGCCTGGTCTGCTCTTGCTATTGCTCTTGCTCGCGCTGCTGCTCTCGCTCTTGCTCTTGCTTGCGATGCTGCTCCGATTTAGCTACACTTCAGTCGACTGAATCGACTTTTGGGTCAGTCGATTTTCAGGGGGTGGGGGGGGCTCGCCGGGGTGAAGGAAGAACCAGCCGCAGCGGGGAGGGGGGCTCGCCGGAGAGGTACCCCACTATCTATCTTAGGGTTCAGGATGGGGGCGGTGGTCGCCGGCGGTGGCGGGGCGTTGGCGGGGCGGTGGCGTGGGGATCGCCGGAGAAAAAGCTCGGCACGGGGGGGCCTAGAGGGATGGCCGGGGCGGCGGCGGACCGGCGGTGGGGAGTGTTTTCGGGGCGGGCGGGGCGGCGCACCGCCGGCCGCGGGCGGCGGGGGGCTGCTGTTTGGCCGGTGGTGGCTGGCGGCTCAGGGGGTGGAGGTTGAAGATGAACCGCAGGCCCTTGATTTCGTATCCAACGGCTGCAAAATCGACTGACCAGAGATGAAAAAGTCAGTCGACCGACGTGTAGCCTCACCTTGCTAGTGCGTTCAGTTTCGACAGCAAAATTCAGTTTCGACAGCAAAATTCAGTTTCGACAGTTAAGTTCAGTTTCGACAGTTAAGTTCAGTTTCGACAGTTAAATTCAGTTTCGACAGTTAAGTTCAGAGATGAGCGGCTGATGTATTTTACATCTAGCACTTTGTGGTTATGTATTTTACGTCATGTATTGGAGATGCTATTAGAATTCCACTCAGGTTAACGTTGTTCGTTGTCTCTCTTGTCCTGCTTCAGCCTCGGCGTCGTACAACTCACCGGAGCTGCTCCAACGACGAAACCCTCCATCACAGCGGAGCAGTACCTCGGGCTCCATCTCCAGACGCCTAAGATCTTCTTCCCCTCCTCCGACAGCCAAGTCAGCCGGAGCATCCTCACCGGCCAACCCAATCACGCTGAGATCGACATGGCTTCGCCAAAGAGGTTGTACACTTGTTGCATCTCTTTTTTACTCTACATGTTATATATATTGTCCACTGAGCACTCGTAGTAACGGGAAATACGATTATTTTATCCTACTATATGACAAGCAGTGAGGTACCAGGCAACTTAGCTATCCGTGATGGACTCTCTTGAACGCCATCATTATTTATCTCTGCGCGTTTGAGCTGTGCATTTGTCGATGGGCCTGGGAGTTGAGCTAGTATGGCAGTGGCCTGGGTCCAAAGTAATAGAAGTAGCACAAAAACATTTTTTAGTGTAGGATTTTCCTTGCTCAAGCCTGCCTACTAGAATCGCCAGTGCTTGAAAGGAAAAGTGAATGAAAAACATCGGAATTGGAAAGTTTCCTATGGTACTACTTTTCATGAATTTGGTGCAAAGGAATGGAGCAAAGGAAAACTGTAGGATTTGTTCCTTTAGTGTCTCCTTGAAAGAAAAACCGTAGGAATTCTAATTTCCACTTCTCCTCCTTTTCATATTCCTATTCATCAAGCACAAGACTAAGAGATAGTAGCATAATAGCATTATAACCGTACATTTTCTTGTGGTTTGACTTAATCTCACCATGCTTTTTTGCATCCTGTGATCTTCCAATTGTTGTGAATCAAACACCCAGATTGGCAGAAATCCTGTGTTTTTAAATTCTCTGTTTTGCACGTGCATTCCTATCCTATTCCTGTCTATTTCCTATCCCTGCATTGTTAGAATCCTCAAATTCAAACAAGCCCTTACTCAATTACTTCTGTTACAGATATGTGTCAAAGAAAACCTTGTGTGGTTTGTCCTGCTCCTGCGGCGCTGTGTTCCACCCCAGCTCAGCTGCTCCAACGACGGAAGGGTTCACCACAGCAGGGATCCGCTCTCCAGACTGTCTTTCGCCGCCTCAGATCTTCTTCCCCGCCGCCGGCAGCCACGGCAACTGCATTACCATCATCAACTGAGCAGATGACCTTGAGGACTACACGGGTCCGCAAGAGAGGTCGCACTCTTCCGTGTCTGCTTACGTTATGCGTCGCTTAATATGATGACATGCTACATTATCGTCGTGTTCACCTATTAGACTCCGAGTCAGGTCCAAACTAATGCTGAAACTTGAGTTTTTAAATGGTTGTGGGGTACATATTGGGGCAGCAATCAGTACTATCTGTCTACTATCTGGTTAATCTCCGGTGTCTACTATGAGTTTCATGTTGGGTGCAAACAAACATTAAAGGAGCCATTATCTGTATTTTTTAACTAAAGCTATTATCTGCCTGCTATCATTGGTTTTGGGTCTATCCACAGTTTGCTACCATCACTCTGGATTTGTGCATGCACTCCTTACATAATCTCACTATGTTTTATTCCTATGCATGCCAGTTATTGTACACAATGGAACTGATCATGTAGAGCAAAAGAGACGAGCCTTGCGTGGCAATAAAATTTCATGCAGACGTCGTTCCATGGTGGGCGCAAAGGCAGCCCCCCTCCACCCATTTCGGATCGTAATCAAGAGGAAGATAACTGTTCTGAGGGGGATTCAGAAGGAGAAGACCACTCCTATTTACCCCATGAGGTCTTCGCTCTAACTTGGCATGCTGATGTTGGTAATATCATGCATATGGTGCCTTGCATTGCTTACTGTATACATTAAAGATGTCATCTGCTTAGTTTAGACATGCTTTGTGTCAATGCCATCTGTTTAGTTTCTTTATCGTATATGTGAATCATGCAATGCCATCTTGTCTAGCCAGGCATCATATATGTGAATTTTGCAATGCCACCCTGGTTAGCCAGTCATCTTATATGTGAATTATATCATGCCATCATTTTTTTATTACGTGTTAAATTTGTCAACAATTTTAGTACATTCAATTACTCTTCCTGTGCATCAGCCATTCGGCACGGTCATGGAAAAATCTGGAGTGGAAACAAGGTCTTCAGAGCAGACAATGCTATCTGACGAAGCGCATGTCTTGCTGGTTACCGATAGCTCCTCAGAGGAGGATTCAGAGACAGATGACCAGTCATATTCCCCCCCCCCGAGGTGCATGCCCTAACTTGGCAGGGTTATGTTGCTCATATCGTGCGTATGGTATCTTGCATTGCTATGTCATTTGCTTAGTTTAGACATGCTTTGTGTGAATGCCACCTGTTTAGTGTCTAATTACCATATATGTGAATTATGCAATGCCATCTTGTTGCAAGACATTATATATGTGAATTATGCAATGTTATCTTGTTGCAAGGCATTATGTATGTGAATTATGCAATGCCATGCTGTTTAGGCAAGCGTCATATATGTGAATTATATCATGCCGTCCTTTTTTTGTATTTCTCATTGCTTTTGTCGACAATGTTTGTATATTCAACTGCTCTTCCTGTGCATCAGCCATTTGAATTGGTGATGGAGAAATCTGGAGTGAAAACAAGGTCTTCAGAGCAGACAATGCTACCTGCTGAAGCAGATATCTTGCTGGTTACAGATAGCTCTTCAGAGGAGGATTCAGAGGCAGATGACCAGTCCTATTATCCCCCTGAGGTGTATGCTCAAACTTGGCAGGGTTATATTACTCATATAATGCATATGTTGTATTGCAATGCTTAGTTTTTACATCATATACACAATATTGAATGCCATCTCCTTAGTTGACACATCATATATGCGATTGCCCTCTGCTCACTTCCTTAGTATATAAATCATATATTTGAATTATGTCATGCCATGATGTTTACATAGACAGCATGTATCTGAATTATGGCATGCCAACCCATTTTCTAAAGACATAATATAGTTATATCATCTCATCCTGTTTACATAGTCATCATATTTTAAATTATGTCATTCTATCCGTGAATTATATCATGCCATCATGTTTCCATCGACGGCATGTTTGTGATTTATGGCATGCCAACCACTTTAATAGACACATCGTATAGTTATATCATGTCATCCTGTTTACATAGTCATCATATTTTGAAGTATGTCATTCTATCCTGTTTAGTTAGCCATCATACATGTGAAATTGTGTCATGCTATCCTGTTTAATTAGCCATCATATATGTGAAATTATGTCCTGCTATTCTGTTTGCTTAGACAACATAAATGTGAATTATTTCATGCCCTGTTTTCTTCCCTACTATCCATTGCACCTGTCTATCTTACAATGTCTGTACATTCAATTACTTTTCTTGTTTATCAGCCATTTCAATTGGAGGGAGTGATGGCAGTATCTGTGGGAGTAAAAACACGGTCTTCAGAAAAGATCGTGCTACCTGTCGATGCAGATAGAACCACGGTTGTACTTGCCCAAGAACCAGCCCCACCACACATAACCCACACTCATGCAGATTGTACCCCTACCCAGTTGGACAGAGAACCAGCTACACCCCTTCTAACCCCAACCCCAGCAGATAGACACCCAGTTCCCGTTGACACAGCACCGTCTCCACCACAGAGCACCCAAACACGAGCAGTTAGTAAGGCAACTGCAGTGCCCAAATCACGAGGACCACCACTCCGAACCCGAAGTCAACGCTTAAAGCAGAAGAAGAATTGTTCTCAGGTCAGGTTCCGTAGCTATGGTTCATACTACTTTGCTCTTGCATCACTGTATTTACTGATACCAACTAATTTCAAATTTGAAGGATGCAATTGAAACTCCAATGGCGCAACAGGTATGTTTTAAACCTGTTTCTTCAACGTGTTTGGCTGTTTGCTGTTGTAACTTGCTCTATGTTGATTTCAGTTTCAATTGAATAAACAGTTATGTTCTCATGCCATGCACATTACAAGTGTTGTTATTGCTGTGTAGTTTCCCACACTTATATTCTGTCTATGCTGCTTTGTCTTAAATAGATATGATTCGAACTGTATCTATCTTGATTTGGCAACATAAACTAGAATGATATAGACCATACAGTGACCATACTACATAGATATATGTTTGTTTCATGCTGTTATCCTGTCCACCTTACTACTGAACTGGTTTACCAAAATGAGTTTCATATACTACATTGTAAACCTGAGATGTGTTTGTTTGTTTCTCTTTTAGAACGCGGATAAAATATTGGAGAAGAGTACCCTGTTATGCAATGGTAAAGGAAGTAATGCAGATAAGGTTCAAGATAGTGAGACATCCCTGTTGGTCTCCAAGAAAGCTGATAAAAACTATATTGAAGACACTGAGACAACCCCAAAGTCCTGTCTTGATGTAGTGTTCGAGTTACTGGCTACCACTGCTGGCACCAGCTCTTCGAACTCGTTGCCTGAATCAGTTCGGCTTCTTGAGTCTCAACTTCAAGTTGAAAGACATCGATCAGATGTTATGCGACAGGAAGCCGAAGGACTGAGGAAGTCCCTGCAGAATTCAGATGCATACTTTCTGGTGCAACAGCAAGCGCTGGAGGACTTAAGCGCCAAACAAGAGAAAGTTAATAAGCTTGCTAAGCATCTTGCCAGCATTATGGGTACCCAGGATATTGTTTCTTGAGCTCTTCTGAAGTGGTTTCAGTTCTGGACTTGTTTTGCTGCGGCGTTTATATGCTGCTGTGTTCCCTATATTTGCACTGGTGGCGAACTTTGATGCCCAGTGGATGTAATATGTGTAATAGCCGTGATAGCCTAGTGTAAGTTGCTTGCTTATTTATTTCCTTGTTGTCTTGTTTATTTGTTTGCTTGTAGTCAGTGCAGTTCTTTTTTTGTGGTTTGCTAGTGGCTGCAATAACCTATTTTTTAAAACTAGGCCACAATAACCATGGGCTAATATTTACTGTAGTGACACTGGGCCTCCTACGGGTCGTAGAAACAGTGGGCCTTCTATGGGCCGTATAAACAGTGGGCCTTCTATGGGCCGTAGAAATAGTGGGCCTTCTACGGGCCGTAGAAACAATGGGCCTTCTACGGGCCGTAGAAACAATGGGCCTTCTACGGGCCGTATCATCAATGGGCCTTATACGGGCCGTATGATCGATTGGCCAAACATGGGCCAAACAGACCGCATTCTGGCCGTAAACGGGCTAGAGTTGGAATCGTCCGTTCATGGGCCGACCATAACGGGCCATCGTTAATAGGCCATATTTGATGATGCTATGAAAACGGCCCAACGTATTAACGGACCACAAACGGGCCGACTGTAACCACGGGCTGAATTTGGCCCACAAGCAGAAAATGACAGTAATGGGCCGTAAGTAAACGAATGCTGGAAAATAGCCCAAGAATAAATGGGCTCTGAGAAGGCCGAAAGATAACATGGGCTGGAAACGGCCCAACGGAATAACGGGCCGTTAATGGGTATAAAGTGATACACTGTTCATTACGGGCCAGTTTCACCACGGGCCGTTAATGGGTGTAAAGTGATACACTGTTCATTACGGGCCAGTTTCACCACGGGCCGTTAATAGGCCAAGAGTTACATAGGGCCTCATATGGGCCGAAAGACGTCATGGGCCATACATGGGCCAGAAGTGAAAACGGGCTGGAATCATATTGGATGGCCCAGATGACGCTACTGGGCCTAATTCGAATAGGGCGTAACGGGCCTTGGGTTAGCGGGCTGTAAATGGGCTATATGCGAACAGGCCGTTAACAGGCTTTCCATGGGCCGGCCCGCCAGCTTTTGACCAAGTCAAACGGGCCGGCCTTTTCACAGGAATGGGCCTCTGTTGGGCCGTGCCACGTGTCGACGTATCATAGGCGCCTTCTGTCCAATGAGTGGATGACATCTGTCCCAGCGATGAGCCGACACGTGTTTCCTCCAGCCAATGATGATTTTACACGTGGAAAATCCCCATTGGTCGGGGCTGTTAACGGGTTATCGGATCCAAAACCCGACCCGATAGCTTAACGGCGTTTCGTTACGGTGGATGCCACGTGTTGGTCACCCTTGACGAAAGCACTTCTGTGACGCGCGATTTATCGTCATGGAAGTGGACACTTCCGTGATGATAATTTTGGTAATGTCATGGAACACTTCTACGACAACACAGGTATGACTATCTTGATTCTGTCATAAATTTGTCATGGATGTACATGCATGACAAAAAACACGACCTACTGTGACAAACACGTATCATCACGGAAGTGTATTTTTTTTGTAGTGATCGCGACTCAGAAGCTCTTACTAGCTCTCCAGCCCTCACCCCCTGGCCTTGACCACGGCACGCGACCTGGTATACCAGCGGCGGCTGAGCTCGCTCGAGGGCCGAGACCTGAGGACGTAGAGCACAAAGGAGAGCGCGGAGAAGAGGGAGAGGCTTGTATGGGCCCGTCCTAGCTATGCTACGGACACCTATGCCCGAATCTGGTGCATCGCGAGGAACCAACTCCGGACCGTCAAGATAAGTCTCGTGCCCGGGTTGGCTAAACCGCTAAGGACTAGGAGCCACACTAGCCGCAGCCCTGCTGTAGTGACGTCACCACCCTTTCCTACCTCTCGACGGCTGCTTGAGCGCTAAAGGGTACCTCCTGAGCATCGCGCCTCAGGGGCTCTTACTGGACCTCGGGCCGCTCACCTCCTAGCCTTGACCATGACACGCGACCTAGCATACTAGCGACGGCTGCAGCCTGCCTGGGGACCGGGACCTGTCAGCATAGAGCACCCAGTCGTTGTGCGGTCGGAAAGGGGAGACCGAGCTGAAGCAGGACTCGCGCTCGCACAAGTTCATAACAAGGACAATATTGACAAAAGACGTTACAAAACCTTTACACACCCCCACGGGGCACTTCTTGATTCCTCGCAGGGAACAAAAGACAAGAACTTCGGGAATCCTATCTACACGCGCCCTGTGGGTGACGCCACCATCAACAGTGGGCTGTCACAGGCCGGAGCCAACCTCATCCAGATCAGTGGCGGCGGTGGCCCGACGCTGCAGCCCTGCTCCGGGCTCGGCGAGAGCTTGGGGGCACGTAGCTGTCATCGCTCGTCTCCGGAGTCTCGTAGAGCTCGGGAGAATCGCAGGACTCCCAAGTGTCGCTGCGGCTTCCGGAGGAGCCGCCGGCAACACAGGCAGCAGGCCCTGCCCCTGCAGCAGCATTAGCCTGATGACTCCACCTGGGACAACACTCTAGACAGCGGCCATCAGCGTCGAAGACCTTGAAGAACAGCGTGGAGGCGCCGTCGTACGCGAAATGGATCGTGAGGGCGCCCTCCGCACGACACTCGGGCGACCTCACCCCAGCCTCAAGTCATGATGATCTTCCCCGAGGAGACGGCCTCAACCTCCGCTCCAGTCGCCGGCGTGTCGCAGTCGGCGTGCTGCAGCCAAAGCTCCAGGGGCCCCTGTCGGTGTCAAAACCGGCGGATCTCAGGTAGGGGGTCCCGAACTGTGCGTCTAAGGTGGATGGTAACAGGAGGCGGGGGACACGATGTTTACCCAGGTTCGGGCCCTCTCGATTGAGGTAATACCCTACTTCCTGCTTGATTGATCTTGATGATATGAATATTACACGAGTTGATCTACCATGAGATCGTAGAGGCTAAACCCTAGAAGCTAGCCTATGGTACGATTGTTGTTCTACGGACTAAACCCTCCGGTTTATATAGACACCGGAGGGGGCTAGGGTTACACAGAGTCGGTTACAAGGGAGGAGATCTACATATCCGTACTGCCAAGCTTTCCTTCCACACCAAGGAGAGTCCCATCCGGACACGGGACGAAGTCTTCACTCTTGTATCTTCATAGTCCAACAGTCCGGCCAAAGGATATAGTCCGGCTGTCCGAGGACCCCCTAATCCAGGACTCCCTCAGTAGCCCCCGAACCAGGCTTCAATGACGATGAGTCCGGCGCGCAGATTGTCTTCGGCATTGCAAGGCGGGTTCTTCTCCAAGTCCTGAGTACCTGTCGAGTAGTGTCCGGCTTCCCATGAATGTTGCACTCTTCGGCTTATGTGCCTAATAATGGCTATCCTCCATGTGTCGAGCGAATGCGAGAAGTCGGGGCATTTTTGTACTTGCCACCCTAACCATGTGAGTAAATCGTCTATTTAAGGGACCCGTGATCCTCAGATCCAGGTCACACCATCCTCGCTCAACGAGTATCCATAGGAGCGCGCCCGAAAAAATCCATCCTATCATGGCCGGTCGTCGCAGCTCCTCATCTCGCTCCCGTAGCCCTAAGCCAGGCAACTGGAAGAAGTGTTCCGTTTCCCAGAGATAGTTAGTAGAGTTACAGACCCAGGGGTTTCTTCCTCCTGCGTATATGGTCCCCGTCCGAGCTGGACTAGCCACTTACAATGGTGGGGAACAAGCGGAGAGCTTTCCCAACCCGTCTATGGGGGAGTGGGTATGCCTTGTCCTGTACTTGTTAAGGGGACTTGGATTTCCAATCCATCCGTTCCTCCGTGGGCTCCTGGAGTTCTACGGCCTCCAGCTGCATAATTTTACTCCTGCCTCCATATTACACATCGCAGGCTATGTCGCCCTTTGCGAGCTGTTTTTGGGCTATGAAGCTCATTTCGAGCTATGGAAGAGGCTATTCTACCTCGTACCCCGTACACGGGAGGGGTCGGTATATCAAGTGGGCGGAGCCGAGATATGGCGCATCGCCGGGACCGGATACCTGTCCGGTACTCCGAAGAAGACGTCCAAAGACTGGCCTTCGGAGTGGTTTCATATGGAGGACGTCCCCCTTCCGGACCCTGTTCGGATGGGCCTTCCTGAGTTTAATAACGCCCCTTTGAAGAAACGTCGCAGCTGGCGCCCTCGGAGCCCCCAGGAGGAAGATAACAGAGAGGTCCTTTACCTGATGGGCCGGATACAAACGCTCGCCAAATCAGGATTGACAATAATCGAGGTTATGTCAATATGTATAATGCGGGGGGTGCAACCAGTTCAATATTGGGGACAACCTATGTGGCACTTCAATGGAGAAGACGATGCCACCCGCTGCGGTCGTAAAGGTCCGGACTTCGTCGATGCTCTAGCGAAAATACTGTCCGATTTATATAAAGGAGAGGAAGAGGAGTTCATCCGTGTCAAGACACAGGATTGATTCTCCATGTATAACCCCCCAAACTGGGTGAGCTGCTACTTTTTACTCCAGACCTTCCCGCATTCTTTGTCATAAATATTTACCTTGCTATTTCATAGCAGGAACTGCGAAAAGCCGTGAGGGAAGTCCACAGCCCACCTCCACAACCAGAGGACCCTGACCGGGCCCTCGACCCCGGACTCGAAGAGGATCCGGACACATTTTTGGAGCTTATTGACAGGATGTTCTATCAATTGAGCTGCGACGATGCCATGGTGGCCATCATAGCCGATTATCCTGGACTACTCCCTGCATCGCATGTAAGTAAAACCGGAGTCCCAACTTCCGAGAAGGATCCCTTTTTATGCACTTCACCTACCGCACACATATGGTGTCTTACAGGGAAGGCCCTCGGGACGCCATGCCGAACCCGCAGTGTCTCACCAACAAGGGGCACCGAAGCCGGGTAGGCTTAAAAGGAAGGCGGTCAGGACTGAGACGCCATCGCACAGGTATGAAAAAGAACCCCGCTCCGTGGTGTCGTCTTTTAAAATATAATAACGTCCATGTTTCCTAGTAGGAAAAACGTTCGCCGGACTATATCCGGAGAGGTTGCCGGCCACGCCTCTACCAGTCGGGCTCCAGAGCCGGACTTAGAGGCGGACGCTAACATGGGGCCAACACCGGATGTTCCTCCTACAGAGGATGCGGATAGGCTGTCCGCTACGAATTCCGAAGTGGAGAGTGCCATGAATCACATGCGTCGACGGGCCGTACTCCGCGACGCTTGTTTCTCCCAAGAGGCGTTTGATGCCTTCAACTCAGGAGACGCGTACATTCGAGCTGCTCAAAATGGTCTTGCCAGAGCCACGGACTAGTATGTAAAGGATATACGGGTAAGAAGATCTAATAATTATGTATATCAGTAGCCCCTGAGACTTGAAACAGTTGGCACTACTGATTTAAGGATCATTGTTTTCATAGGTTCTTACGAAGAAGAATACCCGGTTGTCTCAAGAGTTGGAGGAGTGCAAAGCCCAGCTTTAGGCCGCAGTGAAGGAGTCCGAGAAGGCCCCATCTGGTAACACTTATTTCTATTGCAAACAAAGACATGTACCAGGTAGTATGCGGCATACATGCAAATCTAACAATAGATTCTGCAGATGACTCCGGAGTCAATCCGGAGGTCGCGCGAGGGGATGAGCAACATGCTCAACGACAGCTAAAGGCTGGCGAGCGCGTGCTTACATGGGTTAGGCGGGAGAAAAACGATCTCCAAGACGCCAATACCCGGCTGGGCGTTGAACTGAAAGATGTTCGAGCCCAGCTTGCTGACTCCGTAAAGGAGAATAAGAGGCTTCGACGCGCCATTTTCAGTAAGTGCTTGAACGAACTTTTAAAGAGTTCGGCGAAGAAACCGGCTAACAGAGTTATGTCTGCAGGTATGCTGACGGGTCGTCCCGCAGAGGAGATGCTCGGGTCTGCGGGTGATCTTCTGCCAGAGCTCTGACAACTGCACGAACAAGTTTGGCAGGTGATGCAGGGCATTGCCCAAGCCTTGTGGCCATCCGCCTCCCTGCCAGGAGGCATGGGGGAGCTTGTAGAGAAGCTCAAGGGAGCTCCGCGGCGCTTCCGATTATGGAAGATATCAGCCTGCCGACAAGGTGCAAGGGAAGCCTGGGCCATGGTGAAGACGCGATATACCAAGGCTGACCCGAACCACATGGCCGAGGTCGGACCTGTGGGGTCTGATGGGAAAGAGATCCCCGTCAGTTTGGTGTATGACCAAGTAGAATTAGCCGCAAAGTATTCCCAACAGGATTGTAGGCTAGACAGCCTGTTTGATGGTATAGAAGAAGAATTTAGTCAGTCTAAGTGACTGTGTACTTCAAGTGACATGTATTGTCCCTAGCCGGAATGTAAATCATTTGTCATGGCGGACCTTTTCGCTTCGACCTCTGGACCCGACAGTCCGGAGTGTATCCGAATACCCGCTCAGTTATGTAAAAACCGGGGTACGCGTGGAAACCAGGCGTAGGGGTCATAAGTGCTTGAACAAACAAGTACCCAACTAGCTATGTTATATTACATGGATAGTAAGAAACATCTTCCAGGGAGAATAGTTCCGTTAAGGGTTCCTTTCCCTGGGTACGCATGCATTAATGTGCATGTCTGAACCGCGAAAAGAGACGCAGGATATAAACATCTAGGGGCATGTATTACAATAAATAAAGGTCATCTTTTGTTCACCGACCGAATATTCCCTTAAGAACGCTAGCTTTCAGCTTCACCCAGTCTGAGGTACACATCCGGCTGACCCAGCAGTAACAATCGCAGAGGTGCTCCCCTTATGCCCTAGCCGAATTAACGGGAACATAGGGCATAAATACAAGAGCCAGGCAACCCAGCTTGGCCAAAACTTATGTCATATCGATGCATATAATTGCGAAAAAAGGTACAGTGGAAGAATAACACATGTGTGGGGCATAGAGCCCGGAAAATAGTTATATTAAGCTTCTGTATAAGAAGCCCCCAGGTATAATGAGCGTGGCTAGCCCGTCAAGATTGTGTAGTCAAGACACATTTTAGCCTTTTAAGGCCTTGAAGAAAAAGGGAAGAAAGAAAGAAAAGACAGATAACGGATATATAAAAAATTGACGGAGGTAAGGAGACGAACATAGAGTCCGGCACTAGGCGTAGAACCTTCGGAATCTGGCTGCGTTCCATGGGTTTGGCTCGAGTCGATTGTCCGGTGCATCCCGCAGACGATACGCTCCACCGGTCAGAACTTGGTCAATAACGAAGGGACCTTCCCATTTGGTCTTGAGCTTGTTGTTTTTCTTCTCCGGTAGGCGTAGAACGAGTTCGCCGACGTTATAAGTTTTGGCTCGTACTTCTCTGCTTTGATACCTTCGAGCCTGTTGCTGATAAAATGCGGAACGGGCTTTTGCAACGTCACGCTCCTCCTCCAGGGCGTCCAAACTGTCCTGCCGATCAAGCTCGGCTTCTTTCCCTTTGTACATGCGCACTCGTGGTGAGTCATGAATTATGTCGCAGGGCAGTACCGCCTCTGCGCCGTACACCATAAAAAATGGTGTGTATCTAGTAGTGCGATTCGGCGTGGTCCACAGCCCCCATAGTACGGAGTCGAGCTCCTCTACCCAGTGCGTATCTGATTCCTTCAAGGACCGCACTAATCTGGGTTTAATGCCGCTCATGATAAGATCATTTGCTCGCTCGACTTGACCGTTAGTTTGCGGGTGATAGACAGAAGCATAATCGAGCTTAATTCCCATGTTGCTGCACCAAATTTTTACCTCGTCGGGTGTAAAGTTCGAGCCGTTATCGATGATGATGCTGTGGGGGACGCCGTAACGGTGTACAACCCCGGATATGAAGTCTATCACTGGTCCGGACTCAGCCGTTTTAATTGGTTTGGCTTCTATCCATTTGGTGAATTTATCCACCATGACCAATAAGTATTTTTTCTTAGGGCTTCCCCCTTTGAGGGGTCCGACCATATCAAGCCCCCAGATCGCAAAGGGCCAAGTGATGGGGATTGTTTGGAGAGCGGTAGGCGGCATATGGCTTTGATTTGCAAAAAGCTGGCAACCGACGCATCGTTGAACGAGATCCTGTGCGTCTGCTCGGGCCGTCGGCCAGTAAAAACCTGTACGGAAGGCCTTGCTTACAAGGGCCCGGGCTGCGGCGTGGTGGCCGCCAAGTCCAGCATGAATTTCTGCCAAAAGTTCCCGTCCTTCCTCTTCGGAGATGCACCTTTGAAGGACTCCGGTAGCGCTTTTCTTATAAAGCTCTCCCTCATGGACCTTGTAGGCTTTAGACCGCCGCACAATGCAACGTGCCTCGTTTGGGTCCTCAGGTAGTTTCTGCCTAGTTAGGTAGGCCAAGAAGGGTTCTGTCCACGGGGCGATGACGGCCATAATCACGTGGGCGGAAGGTGTTATTTCGGTGGTAGAGCCTCCGATTACGTCGGGGTGTTCGGCATCTGGCGTTGTGTCCGGGTCCGGACTATTATTTCCGGTCTCTCCTTCCCATACCACAGATGGCTTAAACAGCCTTTCCAAGAAGATATTAGGTGGGACAGGGTCGCGCTTAGCGCCGATGCGGGCAAGGATATCTGCCGCCTGATTGTTTTCCCGGACCACATGGTGGAATTCAAGCCCCTCGAACCGAGCTGTCATTTTGAGGACGGCGTTGCGATAAGCCGCCATTTTTGGATCCTTGGCGTCGAAGTCTCCATTTATTTGAGATATTGCAAGGTTCGAATCCCCACGCACCTATAGGCGTTGAATGCCCATGGAGACTGCCATCCGGAGACCATGTAACAGGGCCTCGTATTCTGCTGCATTGTTGGAGTCTGTGTATAGTATTTGGAGTACGTATTGGACTGTATCTCCGGTGGGGGATGTCAGGACGACACGAGCCCCCAGACCAGCCAGCATTTTAGAGCTGTCAAAGTGCATGATCCAATTGGAGTACGCGCCGTACTCTTTAGGGAGTTCGGCTTCTGTCCATTCGGCGACGAAATCAGCCAGTACTTGTGACTTAATGGTTCGCCGTGGTTTGTATATTATGTCGAACGGAAGGAGCTCAATAGCCCATTTAGCAATCCGGCCCATGGCCTCGCGGTTGTTTATTATGTCGTTGAGTGGTACTTCAGAGGCCACCGTAATTGAACACTCTTGAAAGTAGTGTCGTAGTTTCCGGGATGCCATGAAGACCGCGTATGCTATCTTTTGATAATGTGGGTACCGTGATTTGCATGGAGTGAGGACAGTGGATATATAGTATACTGGCTTTTGAAGCGGGAACTTATGTCCGTCCGTCTCTCGTTCGACGACGAGTACTGCGCTTACAACTTGGTGTGTTGCCGCTATAAATAACAACATTGGTTCGCCGACATTTGGCACGGCCAAGATTGGGTTTGTGGCCAAAATGGCTTTTATTTCCTCTAATCCGGCCGTGGCCGCATCCCTCCACTCGAAGTGTTCGGTGCGTCGAAGAAGGCGATAAAGAGGCAGTGCCTATTCTCCTAATCGGGAGATGAAGCGGCTTAAGGCAGCCACGCATCCAGTTAGTTTCTGGATTTGCTTGAGGTCTGTTGGGATGGCCAACTGTGATAGAGCTTAGACTTTAGCCGGATTTGCTTCGATTCCTCTCTTGGAGACGATGAGGCCTAACAGCTTTCCGGCGGGCACGCCGAAGACGCATTTTTCCGGATTGAGCTTAATGTCGTATGTTCGGAGATTGTCGAACGTGAGCCTCAAGTCGTCTATCAAGGATTCGACGTGTCTGGTTTTAATGACCACATCGTCTACGTATGCCTCCACTGTTTTGCCGATCTGTGTGTCCAAGCATGTCTGAATCATGCGTTGATAGGTTGCACCGGCGTTTTTGAGCCCGAAAGGCATGGTGTTAAAACAGAAGGGGCCGTATGGAGTGATAAATGCCGTTGCGGCTTGATCGGACTCTGCCATCTTAATTTGTGTATCCGGAGTATGCGTCGAGGAAACACAATGAGTCGTGTCCTATGGTAGCGTCGATAATTTTATCGATGCGAGGGAGGGGGAAGGGATCCTTGGGGCAAGCCTTGTTAAGGTCCTTGAAGTCGACACATAGGCGCCAGGATTTGTCTTTCTTTGGTACCATCACCAGGTTTGCTAGCCAGTCCGGATGTTTTATTTCATGAATGAATCCGGCTTCCAGTAACTTGGCTAGCTCCTCTCCCATGGCTTGTCGCTTAGGCTTAGAGAAGCGCCGAAGAGTTTGCTTGACCGGCTTGAATCCCTTTAGAATGTCAAGGCTATGCTCGGCCAGCCTGCGTGGGATTCCTGGCATGTCTGAAGGATGCCAGGCGAAGATGTCCCAACTCGCGCGCAAGAACTCCCGTAGCGCGGCGTCTACTGTGGGGTTTAACTGTACCCCGATGGATGCTGTTTTTGTAGGGTCCGTTGGATGGACTTGGAATTTGACTATTTCATCCGCTGGTTTAAAAGAGTTGGACTTGGACCTTTTGTCGAGTATCACGTCGTCCCTGTCCACTGTGGAGCGTAGCGCAGTTAATTCTTCGGCTGCGAGGGCTTCGGATAATGCCTCGAGGGCCAGTGCGGCTATTTTATTTTCGGTGCGGAGTGCTATGTCCGGATCACTAGCTAGAGTGATGATTCCATTGGGCCCGGGCATTTTGAGCTTCATGTACCAGTAATGGGGTATAGCTTGGAAGATCGTGAATGCCTCCCGCCCTAGAAGGGTGTGGTATCCGCTATTGAACGGGGCCACTTGGAATGTGATTTCTTTTGATCTATAATTCTCCGGTGTGCCGAATACCACATCTAGTGTGATTTTCCCAGCGCATCATGCCTCCCGACTAGGGATGATTCCTCTGAAGGCCGTGTTGCTTTGCTCAATGCGGCTTTTGTCTATTTCCATTTTTCGAAGAGTCTCCTCATAGATGAGGTTTAATCCGCTGCCGGCGTCCATGAGCACTTTAGTAAGCCGGCAGCCGTCCACAATTGGACTAAGGACCAAGGCGGCTGGTGCTCGGGCTGTTCGGAATTTAGGTTCGTCACTGGCATTGAAGGTGATAGCCGTATCACTCCATGGATTTATTGCTGCCACATGGCAGACTTCGGCAAGGCTGCGGAGTGCTCGCTTATGCCTATTATTTGAGGCGAAGGTCTCTAAGACTGTTAATACTGTATTGCTGTTTTCCGTGGGATGGTGCTCTGCGGTATTGTTGATGAGGAGATCCTCACCGCTCTTGGCCACCTGCCGGAGTACCCAACATGCTCTAAGGCTGTGTGTTGGCATGGTATCCACTGTACAGTGAATTTTGCATGGCCTGTTAAGCCATCCCTCCAATACGGTTCCGCGCCCTGTAGTGGGCTTTTGTTTTTTGTAATTGGATCGGGTGACTTACGAGAGTACACCCTTTTAGTTCGGACGGGGGGTTTTGTGAGAGCCGGAGGATCCCAAAATTTTGTTTGGGTTTTCCAGGCGCTTTCCATCACACAGTACTTCCGTACTACGGCCGCCAAGTCAGCGAAGTGTGCTATGTCACGGCGACTTATGGCATTGAGGATTTCCCTGTCCGTGCAATTTTTGCAAAAGAATGAAATTGTGTCTTCCTCGCAACAGTCCTTAACCTTGCTCATTACAAGGAGGAATCTGGCCCAATAGTGGTGTACTGTCTCTTGGGGCTCTTGTCTAATGTGGGAAAGATCATTTATATCTGGGTGGGTGGGTGGATTTAGGTCCGAACCCTGACCAGATCTGAGACCCAGGGGCGGAGGAGTTTCCGAGCTTGACAGTTCGGGCTCCGGGATGTTGCCCAATAGGTCTGGCCCGCTGCGTGATTCTAGGTTCAAGGCTTGGGCCATGTCCTCCCGTAGACGGGTATCCGGCTCGGAGAGCTCGGGAATCCGGACATAGTTTGTCCTCAAGATAGAGGAAGAATTGCTGCATTGCTCCTCCACCACCGCTATCTGATGGGTGGCCGGCGGGGAGTTAATCTCCCTTTGGTCGGGTTTAAGCCTGATCCGATCATAGTCCGTAGCAACTCCCAAGGCGGCGATGCGATCCAAGAGCTCGTTCAAGGAAGAGAGCTCCATTGGATCCAACTGCTCGGCGAATTCCGAGCCGACATGGAGGCTGTTTTCGATGACCCGAGAAGTCATCGTCGGCGCAGCGACCGAACGGGGGGTCATGACGAAACCGCCTAGCAGGAGAGTTTGTCCTATAGCTAGGGCTCCCCCAGAGGTGATGTTGTCCTTGACAACGAGACGAGCCATCTAGCCTTATGATGACGGCACAGTGGAACTCTCAATGAAAGCACCAATGTCGGTATCAAAACCGGCGGATCTCGGGTAGGGGGTCCCGAACTATGCGTCTAAGGCGGATGGTAACAGGAGGCGGGGGACACGATGTTTACCCAGGTTCGGGCCCTCTCTATGGAGGTAATACCCTACTTCCTGCTTGATTGATCTTGATGATATGAGTATTACAAGAGTTGATCTACCACGAGATCGTAGAGGCTAAACCCTAGAAGCTAGCCTATCGTATGATTGTTGTTCTACGGACTAAACCCTCCGGTTTATATAGACACCGGAGGGGGCTAGGGTTACATAGAGTCGGTTACAAGGGAGGAGATCTACATATCCGTATTGCCAAGCTTGCCTTCCACGCCAAGGAGAGTCCCATCCGGACACGTGACAAAGTCTTCAATCTTGTATCTTCATAGTCCAACAGTCCGGCCAAAGGATATAGTCCGGCTGTCCGAGGACCCCCTAATCCAGGACTCCCTCAGCCCCCTCGGCGGCATCCAGGTGCTCGGGGGCATCGCCGCCCACAGCACGAGCTCGCGCGAGGAGTCCGTGGCGTGGACTCCAGGAGCGGCGACGCGCGCCACCGCGGCACGGTGACCATGGCCGCGGCGCACGCGCCGACGCTTGTTGCCTCTCCCTCCTGAGCCCCCGGCTTGGGCGTACAGGGGTAACGGATACCCAGGAGGAGGCCGCTCGCACCAAGCCCTCGTCACCACCTGCATCGTCGCCGCGACGCGGCGGTGGACCGGCCTCTTCTTCGGAGGGAGCGGCACCGGCCCGTCGAGGGGGGTCTTTCCTTTCTACGCAGCGGAAAACCTTCGGATGGGCGCCATTGGTGTCGGCGATTGAACAAGGAGGAAGAAGCAAGCGGGATGGGAAGAGATGGGCGATGGGGGCTCCAGCCCCCTCCCATTTATAGTAGGAGAAGGCCAACCAGCGCCCTCGACGATCACAGCTAATGATGGTTTTTCCTTGCATGTCGCGGGGACTTGTCAAGTTGGGTAGTTGCCGAGGCAGCGTGGGGAAGCGGAGACGCCCACGTCCAATCAACCGCCATGCGTCGACCAAGGCCGCAGGCTATTGGGGCCCGCGCCACTCCGCACTTGACCTTTGGCTTCGCCTCGAAGCCATGCCCGAGCGCGCCTTGGGCCCGGGGGCTATTGTCGGCGTTCTGGGAACGGGGGTCCCTAGACTTGCCTGCCTGCGGCCCATGGCGTGGCTCTGCAAGTGGGCCCGTACGGCCCATCTTCACAAACAAGCACTCAACACCCTCGCGAGGGGCCAAGCCCCGCGAGGCGGACGACAGAAGACCTCCTCAGGAGCGGCTTCACCAGGTTGGCTCGCGAAGGGTGGAGAGTGAGGGAGTCCTGGACTAAGGGGTCCTCGGGCGTCCGGCCTGTTATCTACTGGGCCGGACTGATGGGCTATGAAGACATAAAACCGAAGACTGTACCCGTGTCCGGATTGGACTCTACTTGGCATGGAAGGCAAGCTAGGTGACTGACTATGAAGATGTCCTCCTATGTAACCGACCCCATGTAACCGCAGAGCATAGTCGGGAGAGCATAGTCCGGATGGAGATATACCCATTACCATATACTCATAGGCTAGACTTCTAGGATTAGCCATTACGATCTCGTGGTAGATCAACTCTTGTAACACTCATATTCATCAAGATCAATCAAGCAGGAAGTAGGGTATTACCTCCATAGAGAGGGCCCGAACCTGGGTAAACATTGTGTCCCCCGTCTCCTGTTACCATCGATCCTAGACGCACAATTCAGGACCCCCTACCCAAGATCCGCCGGTTTTGACACCGACATTGGTGCTTTCATTGAGAGTTCCACTATGTCGTCATCAAAAGGTTTGATGGCCCCTTCAATCGTCAATGATGACACTATCCAGGGAGAAACCTTTCTCCCCAGACAGATCTTCATGTTCGGTGGCTTCATACTGCGGGCCAACTCGCTTGGCCATTTGGTGCAGATGAACAGCTACGCCCCTGGCCATCAGGTCAGATTCGGAAGCTCGAACAGCGCCACGGATACCCGTGGAGACTTGATCTTCGATGGATTCGAGACTGCGGCAGTCGCTCCCCCTCTCTCTGATGAACATGACTTAAATTTGCCATCGGATCACACCCAGGAGATGGATCCTGTTGCTGCAACGGCCTCAGAGGCAAAGCAAATCGTGCCTTTCGAGGCCACAAAGTCCACGGCGTTGGAGCCGCACACGGACTCGACATCCTACAATATTTGCGTCAATGCAACTCCGAACTCGTTTTCGGCTACGCGTTCCAGATCAGACGCGCCCGCGGACACCGAGCTGGATCGGTTGTCGATTTTCGAATTCGGCGCCGCAGACTTCTTCTAGCACTCACCTTTTGGTGAAATACTAAATTCTTTAAAGAACTTATCCTTGGAGGAGGACTCACAGCCGAACTAAATTGTTTAGATCCCATCCCGAACACCTCCGTACTAATTACGTGAGTGCAGAAGCCGACGACTAGCCAACCCTCAGATTGCATATAACACGGCCGCACAGGAGGAAACAATTCAAAGCATAATGAAATTACATTACAAAACAAGCTTTGTCTTTATAATACAAGGCAAAGGACAACACGAATGTATTCATTCGAAAACGATGTCCTGCGAACATTGAGCTGCCACAAGTCAAGACCCCTCTACGACATCCGCGAAATATCGCTCGGGTGTGCGGTGCTCCTTGCCCTCCGGCGGCCCGCTGGCAACTTCAACAGCGTTCATCTTCGCCCACCACATCTTGCAGCGAGAGAAGGACATACGGGTACCTTCAATACAGGCGAACCGCTTGATGAATACCAGCCGCGGACAGGCCTCCACCAGACGCCTCACGAGTCCGAAGTAGCTGCCAGGCGTAGCTTCGGCTGGCCATAGCCGGATTGTCAAATCCTTCATGGCTAGTTCGGCCACCCTGTGCAGCTCCACCAGCTGCTTCAGCTGATCGGTGAAGGACATGGGATGCTCTGGCGTCGCGTACTACGACCAGAATAGCTTCTCCGTAGAACGTCCTCCTTCGGCTCGGTAGAACTCTGCAGCGTTTGATACGCTGCGTGGTAGATCCGCAAAAGCCCCTGGGGAACTCCGAACCCGGGTTAGTAAAAGGTATTGCTTCTCCGCATACTTGCTTTGCATCTTAAATGCCTTACCCGCCGTGATCTTCTTGGCCTCCTGGATCTTCTGGAGGGCGGCCTGGGTCTCATTCCGTGCGGTCTCCGTGCTCTGACGTGCCTTGGTGAGCTCGGCCTCTTGAGCCGACACATCATTCTCCAAGGTCTCATTCCGTGCGGTCTCCGCGCTTTGACGTGCCTTGGTGAGCTCGGCCTCTTGAGCCGACGCATCAATCTCCAAGGTCTCACATTTTTTCACCGTATCCTGGAGCTCCTGCTGGATTTCCTTGACCCGGGCCTCGAGCTTCTTACTGGCGGCTTGCTGGTGGACAGCTTTCCCCTCGGCCTCGCCCAGGGCCTTCCTCAAGGCCTCGACCTCGGTCGCGGCTCCTGCACATATTACGACACTACAGTCAATATACATCGCCTACGCTTTCCGAACATACAGCAAGTCGTTATTTACCTTGCTTCTCTTGAAGCCGAAACCTAACCTCGCCAAGCTCGTTCTCGGTCCGCTCCAGCCTCTGCCTCAATTCAGAGACTTCGGCAGCATGCGAGGTTGCAGCCAACAGCGACGCCTGCTTATGCATACATGCTATGTTAGCCTCCTACAATAGATCCTCTGTCCGGTCCTTCTCACCGAACAGTGTCTCAGGGGCGACTGACTACAAGGGGTTTTCTCTCTTTCTATGTCACTTACCTCGAAACCTGTCAACAGGTTGCTGCAGGCCTCGTTCAGTCCACTCTTGGCGAACTGAACCTTCTCAATCACCGCACCCATAAGGACACGGTGCTCGTCCATAATGGAGGCGCCTCGCAGCGCCTCTATCAGGTTGTCCGACGCCCCTTGATGGACAGGAACCACCGGCGGTAGCGGCACACCCCCTCCTTCAAAGGGGGCTCCTCGCCCGACTCCGGATCCATATTGGTCTCCGGAATCGTATGCGGCTGAGGGCCAAACTGGACGCGGCCCTCTTCGCCAGTTTCCATGGGGATCGTTTCCTCCATGTGTCCGGCAATGGAGGCTTCGCCTCGTGGCGCTTCCCCGACAGCATCCTAGGCTCCTCCCCGGTTCGGATCGGCCCTCCGGGACAGCACTTCGGTGTCGTCCCCGGACCCAGGGAGTAAGCAGGCGATGGCGACTGGCTCGCCATCTCCGACGGAGCCAACGAACCTCCAGACGAGGATCGCTGGATTAGGTCATGGGCCGGACTGCAATAATACAGTTAACCACATCAAGATAATGGAGAGAAAGGGCTGGATGTGCGCACGAGCGAGCCCTGTCACTTACGATGCGGCCTGGGGCTTAGTGCGGGGGCGCCGTTCCGAACTACTGTCAACGTCCCACGCGGTGTTGACCGCTGGGGCGCCCTTCCCCTCTTTGGGCGCTTTCGCCTCCGGATGTGCCGAGGCCGCCCTCTTCTTCTCCTCCTCCTTAGGAGGAGGGTTGTTTTCCTCCTCCTCCTCGTCGTTGTCCTCAGGAACGGAGGAATGGGCCTCATCGTCTTCGGACGTCGCGTCCGAAGTGCCCTTGCGACGGGGGCCACTCTTGGCCCCCTTGGCCCTCTTCTTGGCCTTCTTCTCTGGCGCCTTGTATGGCGCCGGCACCAGCATCTCCGCTAGGCGCAGGATGAACCGGTTCTTCGGGCAGCGGAGCCGGACACTGGATCCGCTTCGCCCTCTCCACCCAGTCCTAAAGGAACCATAATAAAAGCTCAAACATCACCCTCGAAGCAATGAGGATGGGGATACGTCAGAAATACCATACCTTGCTGGCAGGTTGTGTACAATCATGGCCACGGTACGAATCCGTGGCCGGTGGCTTCACGTTGCCCTTAAAAAGCAACTTCCAGGCGCCTTCGTGAGTAGTCTCGAAGAGCCTCACCAAGGTCTGGTGCTTCTTCGAATTGAACTCCCAGAAAGGGCGGCTTTGGCGCTGGCACGGAAGAATCCGGCGTTCCAGCATCACCTGGATGATGTCAACGACCTTGACGTTCTTGGTCACCATGCTTTGAATGCGCGTCTGCAGCGCTATCAGCTCATCGGGTGAACACCAGTCCGGACTCTTCTCGACCCAGGAGGTGAGTCACATGGGAGCACCGGAGCGGAATTCGGTAGCCGCAGCCCAGGTGGTGTCGCGAGGTTCTGTGATGTAGAACCACTGCTTCTGCCATTCCTTTACTGTCTCCACAAAAGTGCCTTTGGGCCAGGAGACATTGGATAGCTTGCTCACCATGGCTCCTCCGCACTCCGCGTGCTGGCCATCCACCACCTTCGGCTTCACGTTGAAGACTTTGAGCCACAGCCCAAAGTGGGGATGGATGCCGAGGAAGGCCTCGCACACGACGATAAACGCCGAGATGTTGAGGAAGGATTTCGGGGACAGATCATGGAAATCTATCCCGTAATAATACATCAGCCCGCGGACAAAAGGGTGGAGTGGAAACCCCAGCCCGCGGAAGAAATGAGGAAGGAATACTACCCTCTCGTCGGGCTCCGGCGTAGGGACAATTTGTCCCTCGGCCGGCAAGCAGTGGGCTATTCCCTTCGCCAGATATCCGGACGCTCAGAGCTCAGTAATGTCCTCCTCCTTGACGGAGAGACCATCCACTTGCCTTGACCACCGGATCCAGACATGGTTGCTTGAGTGGAGAGGAGATGAGAACTTGGGCACTGGAGCTCGAGATCGGGAATGCGGAGACAGAAAGAAAGCATGAGAAGAGGAAGAGGGGATCCTTATCTCCTTATAAAGGCAGCAAATATTAAACGCCTCCTCACTTGCCTTGAGATCCGCCTATTCCCAAGGACTGTGTAAACGGGACGGTTGGGTTACCCATGCCCGCATTGATGAGAATCCCGCGATAAGGGGACACGATCTCTGCTTCGACAAGACGTGCCAATAGCAACCGCGTCTTGAAACGTGGGACAAACGGTTCGAAATTATGACCGAACGGACGTAATGTCACGTGGCAGAAAGCTGACAGCGGATGGAACTCGTGTAAAATATATATATTCTCTCTGCGGTTGTGCATGGTGTGTAACAGGTCCGGATACAATCATCGCGTCCGAAGACTATCTTGGAGTTCGGAAGAAGGGGAACCCGCCTTGCAATGCCGAAGACAATCTGCGCGCCGGACTCCTCGTCATTGAAGCCAGGTTCAGGGGCTACTAAGGGAGCCCTGGACTAAGGGGTCCTCGGGTGTCCGGCCTGTTATCTACTGGGCCGGACTGATGGGCTATGAAGATATAAAGACCGAAGACTGTACCCGTTTCTGGATTGGACTCTACTTGGCGTGGAAGGTAAGCTAGGCGACCGACTATGAAGATTTCTTCCTATGTAACCGACCCCATGTAACTCTAGATCTCTCCGGTGCCTATATAAACCGGAGAGCATAGTCCGGATGGAGATATACTCATTACCATATACTGATAGGCTAGACTTCTAGGGTTAGCCATTACGATCTCGTGGTAGATCAACTCTTGTAACACTCATATTCATCAAGATCAATCAAGCAGGAAGTAGGGTATTACCTCCATAGAGAGGGCCCGGACCTGGGTAAACATTGTGTCCCCCGTCTCCTATTACCATCGATCCTAGACGCACAGTTCGGGACCCCCTACCCGAGATCCGCCGGTTTTGACACTGACAGAGAGATCAAGGCAAGGCAAACCTCGCGAGACTTTCGTGAAGTGAGCCATGACGATCAAGGCCAGGCGGGCGCCAGCACGCGCAGTGTCCTTGTTTCCTCTTTGGTGCTAAGGAAGCAAGCACAGGCGAGGAGTACCGAGGCGTCAAGCAAAGGTTTCCATATCAGTGCAACGAGACCAAGACCAGTAGGACAGCAAGACGGAGGTCACCATGGAGCCCAAGGCGGCGTCACCACCAGAGCCTTTTGCAGGCGAAGACTGCTTTTGTCAGATAAGCTGTACTAGCTGTCCCCTTTCAAATTGGCCGTTGTTGGCTCCCTTCCCGCTCAATATTTGGGGAGAGGACCAGGGCCTTTATAAATAGGACTAGCCATCACAGTAGAGGGCAACTCGAAGAGAACTCAACTGAACTCAAGAACTCAACTCGATCTGATCTATAGCCTATCCCTAGCCACACACCGAGCACAAGAACACCTCAACCCCAGGAGGCTGTTCTTCCCCTTGTAATTGTTCATCCTTAGCCCAAGAGGCAATCCACCGCCACCACACTGGAGTAGGGTATTACACCACAACGGTGGCCCAAACCAGTATAAATCTTGTGTCCCATCTGTTGTGAGTTCGTTGAGTTAGCCCTTGAGATCTTAGCGAAGCTAGGACGTGGATCGGTAGGGGGAGATCTTCGTGCGCACCCCAGTGTTCGAACCTTGAGGGTTTTGCCGGAACCCGTGATCCGATAGTCTTCCTGCCCGCCAAGGTGGGGAGCGGCGCACCTCGAGCGCCCTGGCAGTTGCAGTCGCCCGCCGTATCCTCGGGGGAGATGCTGGACCGAGAGGCCGACATCTTCCTGGAGTAGTGTTGATGAAGATGAAGCTAGGGAAGAAGGAGAAGGCGGGAGGCAGGCCGTCAGGTCGGAGTACGATGGCACCGACACGTTTGTCTCGTACTGGCGACCTGCCGCCTCGTCTTTCCATTCTTCCCCTCCCCTCACCGGCTCCATCATCACCGGCCTCTCA
Source organism: Triticum aestivum (assembly GCF_018294505.1). Taxonomy (NCBI): domain Eukaryota; kingdom Viridiplantae; phylum Streptophyta; class Magnoliopsida; order Poales; family Poaceae; genus Triticum; species Triticum aestivum. The sequence continues at coordinate 323,637,148 of NC_057802.1, read as the reverse complement.
GTCACCGGGGAGGGGGCTGCTCTCTTCGTGCCTTCGCCTCCTCCAGCAGTCTTCCAGCTGAGCTCCGACCTCCCTCCCTGTCGGTGCTTGCGCTGGGGCTTCTGACAGGCCTCGGAGGTGGTGATCGGGGCACCGCCGAGCTGCTCCTTCTGCCCTCCTCCTTCGCAGCCTCGCCACTCCCGATCTTTGTCAGGTTGCGCCTCGCAGGCCATGATGGGACCGGGGTGGGCTCCTGCTTGGGCACTGCTCCTATCCCCTTCTCTTCCCACCGCACTACCTGGGATAAGAGGGACAGGGAGAGGAGTTTACGGGGCTCTTATCTTTTTTCAATCTTAAATCTGTAGGCACTTGCCAAATTTTAGTTCAAATAATGTAATCTCTTTGATCCATGTTTGTGTCTTGTAAGGTCCGTACTTGTTTGATTAGCATATTAATGAAAAAGATAAACCTTGCCAGGGACTCATGCATGTATATGTCCATGCAGAGGCGGAATGCCTCTAAATTTTTAATTAAACAAGCTCCCTCGGCAGGCTATCCTGCCGGTACCCTCTATTTTGTTGCCGGGGAGTTAGGTCTACCAGGCACAAATCATAAAGAGGGACCAGCCCCCCGCCAGTCCTTTTCCACCAAAGGCCACTGCGACCACCCTGACCGAAGCAACGTTCAAGTCGAAGGGTGGGAGCACCTATGTTTTAAAGGGTAGTAGGGTTTTCTCATGCACAAGACCTCACCTCCAGAACATGTATGGATAAAAGGAAGAACTTATCTGTTTGGTTTGTCAGAGACCGCAGTGCTGGCTTGTCTTCCCATCTCCTCTTGGGGACTGAATCCACGGCAGGATCGATCCTGTAGTTTATGCAGATGAAAATGATGCCTGATGCGATCTTATCTACATGAACATGCAATGCTCATGATATGCTTATTCATGCATGCAACTTGTCGGGGGGCCCAGCGCTTCATTTATTTCTTTGCTGCTCAGGGTCTGCGCCTGGCTTTGTACAAGGGGTTACATGCAACTGAGGCAAGGCATGTACAAAAGTGTGGCTGCCGGGCAGGGCCCGATAGCCGCGCCTTACAGGTAGAACTTGCGGAGATGCTCAATATTCCATGAGTTTTGCAATTGAATGCCATCTTCGGTCTCCAGACGGACTGTGCCAGGTCTGGTGACTCGTACTACCCGGTAAGGGCCTTCCCACTTCGGCGTCAATTGTTTGTACCCTTGGCGGACTAAACGCGCCTAAGGACAAGGTCGCCTTCCTGAAAACACCGGGCATGAACCTTGCTGCTGTGATAGCGATGCAGGGCTTGCTGGTAGCTTGCAGCACGCGTAGCAGCCCAGAGACGATTCTCCTCGAGAAGCACAGCGTCGTCACGCTGGTGCTGTTCCTACGCTACTTCATCGTAGGCAAGTACTCGAGGTGACCTGTAAATGAGTCCCATGGGGATAGCTGCTTCTGCACCATAGACTAGGGAGAAGGGAGTCTGTCCGGTAGCTCAATTTGGTGTCGTTCTGAGGGACCAAAGAACCACCGGCAGCTCATCGATCCATCGCCTGCCGCACTTCTGCAGCTTATCAAATGTTCTTGTCTTGAGTCCCCGTAGCACTTCAGCGTTCGCCCTCTCTGCTTGTCCATTGCCTCTAGGATGTGCAACAGAGGAAAATGAGATCTTGCTTCCAAGGGCATGAACATATTGCATGAAGGGGCGACTCGTGAACTAGGTGCCGTTGTCGGTGATGATCCGGGCAGGGACCCCGAAGCGGCACACCAATCCTTTCAAGAACTTGATAGCTGACTGAGAAGTCACCTTCCTCACAACATCTACTTCCGGCCACTTTGTAAACTTGTCGATTGCAATGAACAAGAATTCAAAGCCTCCGGCGGCTCGGGGGAAAGGGCTGAGGATTTCGAGCCCTCAGACCGAAAACGGCCATGACAAAGGGATTGTCTGAAGAGCTTGGGAAGGCAGATGGATATTCTTGGAATGGAACTGGTAGTCTTCACACTTGGTGACTAGCTCGACCGCATCTTGGAGGGCTGTGGGCCAATAGAAACCTTGTCGGAAGGCTTTCCCAACCAAAGCCCTTGATCCAATGTGGGAGTCGCACATGCCTTTGTGTATTTCTGCCAGTAGTTCCGTTCCTTCTTCCTGGAAAATTCACTTCAATTTCACACCCTTGGGCCTTCTCCTATATAGTGTGTCATCGACAAACTGATACATACTGGCCCTCCAGGCTACTCTTTCCGCTTCTTCTTGCTCTTCGGGAAGTTCCCCGGTTTGGAGGAAATGGACTATGTGCCTTGCCCAAGTTGGAGCCTGGGGCTCGGCAACGAGGACTAGCGGCACCTCCTCGTTCGTGGGAGTGCAACCCTCAACCGCGGGGACTGGAGGCTCGGCAGGAGGGTGCAGCCCGGCAATCGAAGGGGAGTTGTTTCCAGCAAGGTCGATGCCAGGAGCCCCGAGAGGCTCTACCGGGAGAGGCTTACCGGAGTCCAATTTCCTCCTCTTTTGGGCCATTGTTGTCTGGGATACGAAGGGATGAGTAAGATGGAGAACAAAAGTTCCTGGTTCCACATGAAGCTTCTGCGTAGTGCACTTTGACAGATGATCAGCAATGCTGTTTTCCGCACGGGGTACGTGCTCTGTTGCAATCCGTCAAAGTGCTCCTCCAATCTTTTCACTTCCTCGACGTATGCCTCCATCAATGGACTTTGGTAACCCTTGTTGACTTGTCTCACCACAAGTTGTGAATCTCCTCGAATGATCAGTTTCTTGATCCCCAATTCTGTGGCAATTCTAAGCCCGGCAAGGAGCCCTTCATACTTTGTCGTATTGTTGGTCGCCTTCTCCCGGGGAAAATGCATCTGGACGACGTACTTCAGGTGCTCTCCAGTGCGAGCAACGAGAAGCACGCCAGCCCCTTCACCTTATAGGGAGAAGGAACCATCAAAATGCATGATCCATTCTTGCGGTGCTTCCTTGCCGGGGATAACTGTTTCCAGCAATTCTTCATCAGGGGTAGGCGTCCATTCTGTAATAAACTCTGCCAATGCCCTTCTCTGAATCGTTGATGTGCTCTCAAATTTTAGGCCAAAGTTGGATAACTCGAATGCCCATTCCACTATCCTGCCGGTAGCCTCTGGGTTTTGAAGTATCCTTTGCAACAGGAAGCGGGTGACAACCGTGATCTCATGGGCTTGGAAGTAGTGGCGCAGTTTCCTTGAGGCCATGACAAGGCCAAAAATCAATTTTTGCACGCCTAAATACCTGGATCTAGCCCCCTGCAACTGGGAGCTAACGAAGTATACTGGGCGCTGCACCACCTTCTTCCTTGCCGCGTCCTTGGGGTTGCCTCCGCTGTCGTGCTCCTCTTTGTCCTGATCCACATCTGGCCTTGTCGGGCTGTTCTCTCTCTCTCTCTCTCTCTCTTCCCTGGGAGAGACATTTGCTGAGGCTGTTGTCTCCTGCACTTCCGCTACGCCACTAAAGTTGCGCTAACCACTTGATTAGTCGCTGCCAAATATAACAGCAAGGGCTCTTGCGGTTTGGGTGCAACCGAAGTGGGCACAGAGGATAAGTAGGTCTTCAAATCTTGCAGCGCTGCTTCTGCTTCCGGGGTCCACTTCATGGGCCCTGCCTTCTTCAAAATCTTAAAGAATGGCAAGGCGCGCTCGGCACACTTGGAGATGAACCTGCTAAGCGCGGCAATGCATCCTGTCAAACGCCTCACATCCTTAACTGTCTTGGGTGCCTGAATCTGCTCGATGGCCTTGATCTTATCTCGGTTGGCCTCGATCCCATGGTGGGACACAAAGAAACCAAGTAGCTTGCCGGAGGGAACACCAAACACACACTTCTCCGGGTTCAGCTTCAAGTTGATCTTATGCAGATTAGCGAATGTCTCCTCTAAATCCTGGATGAGGGTTGATCTGTCCTTGGTTTTGACCACAATATCATCCATATAAGCCTCAATGTTCCTGTGCAACTGTGGTTCAAAACCAACCTGACTGCTCTTGCAAAGGTGGACCCGGCACTCTTCAACCCGAAAGGCATGCGCATGAAGCAATATGTGCCACATGGGGTGATGAATGAGATCTTTTCTTCATCTTACTTGGACATAAAGATCTGATGGTATCCAGAGTATGCATCCAGAAAGGAGAGCAAATCACACCCGGAAGTGGAATCCACAATCTGGTCGATGCACGGCAAGGGGAATGGGTCCTTCGGGCATGCCTTGTTCAGATCCGTGAAATCTATGCAAAGACTCCATTTCCCATTAGCCTTGCACACAACCACTGGATTTGCTGACCATGTTGGATGTAGAACTCCTCTGACCAAACCAGCTGCCTCAAGTTTCTTGATCTCCTCGGCAATGAACTGCTACCGCTACAAGGGCTGCTTTCGAACTTTCTGCTTGACGAGCCGGGCATGCAGGTAGACAGCAAGGTGGTGCTCGGTTACCTCCCTGGGAACACCGGGGATATCAGATGGTTGCCAGGCAAACACATCGATATGCCTGCAGGAAGGCAACGAGCGCGCTTTCCTATTTATCATCAAGGGTAGCACTGATAGTGAAAGTACCATCAGCGCCAGCCAGCCCTGCCGGGACCTTTTTAACTTGGGGTGCAGCAGCCTTGGATTTCTTGTTGTTGGAACTCTCCATCACGTTTTTTTGAGGAACAATGGACAGTGAGGGCACCCCCTCACTGACTTTTATATTTATGCCAGGAACACAAAATTACACAAGGGGGCTTACATGGGTATAGAGAAAGGGAGAGACCCTATACACAGGTATAGGAAGGGGTACAAGTGCATTGTAACAGCGCGCTACACAGAAGGGTCGATTGGGCCGACCACTAGTTCAATAAAAGGCCATAGGGCATCCTTCACGCGATGCTTCATCATTCCAAAATCACTTCGAAATCTCTGGCGCCATCAATTCCTCGTGGGGGTGATCGCTCTAATGTGCTTGTTGTTACGCTCTTTCCAGATGCTCCAAGCCGCCACAATGAAGATTTCCATGAACATGGGTTGCGTCCAGACTTCCTTCGCCGCATGTAGCAGCTGCAGCCTGTTGCCACTCGCCATCACGTCATCAACAGGTGTGGCACACTCTGAAGAGGTATGCATCCCGGATTCCTTGCCAGTCCCCCTACTAGCCTTCTTCTCTCCTTCACTTTCCTTGGCGGGAACTATGGCCTCAGCGGCCTCTGCCGCGACCGCGTCCCGGTACATCTTATCCACGCAAATAATTGCGTCTTTCTTGTCTGACGGAATGCAAATGACGCCCATCGGCCCTGGCATCTTCAAGGTGTTGTAGGCATAGTGGGATGCCGCCATGAACTTGGCCAGGGCCGGACGCCCAAGGATTCCATTGTACCGCAGGGGGAGGTCAACCGCATCAAACACAACCTTCTCAGCCCGATAGTTCAACTCTCCTCCGAATGTCACTGGCAACGTGATCTTTCCCTTAGGATGACTCCTGCCGGGATTGACTCCTTGAAATGTGCCAGTGGCCTTAAGATCTTCTTCTGCTATCTGGAGTTTGCTGATAACCTTTGGGGAAATCAGATTCAACCCAGCCCCGTCGTCAACCAACATCTTTGTGACTTTGAGGTTGTGGATTTTTGGTGAGACCAACAACGGCAAGTACCCCTACCACAGTGATGCGGTCAGGGTGATCCTCTTCATGAAAGATGATGGGCGTGTGTGACCACTTGAGCGGCTTCCGAGAATCTACCGCTGGCTCCATGGCATTGGCCTCACGTGCCCATTGTTTAGGTTGGTGGTGAGAGGAGTGCAAAGATGCACCCCCGTCAATACACAGGGCGTCGGTGGCCTTTTGGAATTCCTGCTCGCTGATTTCCAGTTCATTCCCTCCATCACTTTCATCATTGCAATCTTCTTTCTCTCGGCCCCTGGCGGGTTTCCCTTGGTTCCGAGGAGCCTTGCTGGGGCGATTTGCTTCACCGCCCGGCACTTCCCGCCAGTACCATTCTGACCCTTTTCTTTATCACGCTTCTCATAGTCAGCCTTCTGCCTTTTGATGAGCTGCTCAACTTGATGACACTCCTGGAGATCGTGGCCTTTGGTCTGATGAATCTTTCAATATGTCCCATCCCTTTTCCCAGCTTTCTCGGCAGCCGCAGCCCCCCAGCAGTCAGCGCACGCGGCAGCCTCCTTATCGGGGGCTTCTACCTTAACCTTCTTGCCAGTACTAGGCATGCCTAATCCCTCAACGGTCATCACCGCCTTATCTTTGCGCTTCTTTTTGCGCTTCTTGTTCTTCTTCTTCTTCTGACTAGTGGTCTCATCGTCATCCTCTGAGTCGATGTCGACGCAATCTTCCTCTCCAGGAAGTTGCCTCCTCTCCTCCACCCGAGCACACTTGTCCGCCAAGGTGTAGAGCTCCTTCACAGTCTTGGGCAACCGAATGTTCATCTTGTAACGTATCCCGTGGTTGCGCACATTAGACTAGAAGGCAGATATAACAGCTGCCGGGTGGATGTTTGGGATGTTTCTGCGGACTCGGCTGAATCTCCGCAAGTACTTTTGTAGAGTGTCACCTTCTTTCTGTTGAAGAAGCTGCAAGTTGCTAGGCCACCCTAGTTCTTGGTGGCCACCCGTGAAGGCGCCAATGAACTCATGGCACAGGTCAGCCCAGGTCGAAATGGACCTCTCCGGCAAGTACATCAGCCAAGACCTCACTTTTGACTTGAGTGCCAAAGGGAAGTAGTTGGCGAACACCTTCTCATCTCTTCCCCCGGCAGCTTGAACAATGATGGTGTAGATGCTCAAGAACTCTGTCGGGTTCAGTTTCCCATCATACTTCTCGGGTATCTCTAGCTTGAAAGTGCGAGCGGACGGCCAACGGACTTGCCGCAATTCACGGGTGAAAGCAGGGCACCCAACCTCGAAAGGAACGCACCCGCCATCTCCGAGCGCAGGCTCGTTGACGTCAGGGCCATCGCACCCACTGGACCGACGGTGGTCGTTGCGGCGCCCCTCGACGATGATGCGTGCACCTTCCCTCCGCCTGTCCTCCGGGGCCAGCCGTTGGCCTTGACGCGCTCAAGGGTCGGAAGAGGCCATCGAGACATCATCGGGCTCTTGGTTTTGTTGCTCCCGTGCTGCTTGCCGTGGCGGGGATTGCATCGTGGGGGTGACCCCCGCTATACGGTCAGCCGCACAAGCCGTTGTCGTTGCCTGGGGAGGCCGCGGTGGGCCAACTCGCTGTGATCCTTCCACCTCGGCGAAACCAATCAGACTTTCGATGGTGGCTCGCCACTCATCCATCTGATCGGCTGCCGGCGGAAATCCCAACAGCATATGGGCTCGCGTCATGGCCTCCGAGGCAGTGCTTAGCATGGGCGATGACGATGTATATCGCAGCGTCGCTCGGCTCCTGATGGTGCCGATGGCGACCGTGCCGCGCCCTCGTTCTTGCGAACCAGCCGCTTGGTTGGTGTGGTGACGCGGTGGAGGCGCTTGAGGGCCAGTGGCTCCGTTGGGCACAATAGCTAGGTCGGCCCGTTCCGGAGGTGGCGCGTGCCCTGCGGTCGCGCCCAGGATGGGGGCGGCCAGAGGGTTGCGATTAGCCTCTGAACAAGCGCCACCACTGCGGTTGTGCCCTTCGGCAAGGAGAAGGGGTTCAGGCGGAAGAATTACTCCCTCCGTACCTCGTGGAGCATGGCCGCTGGGATGTTGCTGATGCAGTCCTTCCCAAGTGCCTTCCGCTCCTGCTTCTACCGTGGGGGAGGTGGTGACAACGCCGCCTACGCCGACCACGTCCCCCGCACCATCCGCATCCTCATGCATCCCCGCATTCCCCGCGACGCTGATGGTCGCGGGCGGCGGAGCTTTTGAGGTGGACGTGTGGTTTCCAGCTCCAGGCTTCTTCTTGGGCGCCATGGTCGATGACGAAAATGGCGACGAAGATGACGCGCTACTGAAGCTCTCAGGTTCGCGCAAGTGATCCCCCTACCTGTAGCGCCAAAGATGTTGTGGGAAACCACGGCCACTTATGGGGCCATGAGCCTCTTTTTGGTTCGGCGGGGGATAGGCATGTTGCACAAAGAGCGAAGAAGTGTAGCACAGCGCGGCAGAGATCACACGGGCAAATTTACCCAGGTTTGGGCCACCATGAGGCGTAAAACCCTACTCCTGCTTTGGTGCATTGATGGTGAAATGTGCCAGTGGCCTTAAGATCTTCTTCTGCTATCTGGAGTTTGCTGATAACCTTTGGGGAAATTAGATTCAACCCGGCCCCGTCGTCAACCAACATCTTTGTGACTTTGAGGTTGTGGATTGTTGGTGAGACGAACAACGGCAAGCACCTACTGCAGTGATGCTATCGGGGTGATCCTCTTCATGAAAGATGATGGGCGTGTGTGACCACTTGAGCGGCTTCCGAGAATCTGCCGCTGGCTCCATGGCATTGACCTCACATGCCCATTGTTTAAGTTGGTGCTGAGAGGAGTGGAAAGATGCACCCCCGTCAATACACAGGGCGTCAGTGGCCTTTTGGAATTCCTGCTCGCTGATTTCCTGTCCATTCCCTCCATCACTTTCATCATTGCAATCCTCTTTCTCTCGGCCCCTGGCGGGTTTCCCTTGGTTCCGAGGAGCCTTGCTGGGGCGATTTGCTTCACCGCCCCAGCACTTCCTGCCAGTACCATTCTGACCCTTTTCTTTATCACGCTTCTCATAGTCAGCCTTCTGCCTTTTGACGAGCTGCTCAACTTGATGACACTCCTGGAGATCGTGGCCTTTGGTCTGATGAATCTTTCAATATGTCCCATCCCTTTTCCCAGCTTTCTCGGCAGCTGCAGCCCCCCAGCAGTCAGCGCACGCGGCAGCCTCCTTATCGGGGGCTTTTGCCTTAACCTTCTTGCCAGTACTAGGCATGCCTGATCCCTCAACGGTCATCACTGCCTTATCTTTGCGCTTCTTGTTGCGCTTCTTGTTGTTCTTCTTCTTTTGACTAGTGGTCTCGTCGTCATCCTCTGAGTCGATGTCGACGCAATCTTCCTCTCCAGAAAGTTGCCTCCTCTCCTCCACCCGAGCCACTTGTCCGCCAAGGTGTAGAGCTCCTTCACAGACTTGGGCAACCGAATGTTCATCTTGTAACGTATCCCGTGGTTGCGCACATTAGACTAGAAGGCAGGTATCACAGCTGCCGGGTGGATGTTTGGGATGTTTCTGTGGACTCGGCTGAATCTCTGCAAGTACTTTTGTAGAGTCTCACCTTCTTTCTGTTGAAGAAGCTGCAAGTCGCTGGGCCACCCTAGTTCTTGGTGGCCACCCGTGAAGGCGCCAATGAACTCATGGCACAGGTCAGCCCAGGTCGAAATGGACCTCTCCGGCAAGTGCATCAGCCAAGACCTCACTTTTGACTTGAGTGCCAAAGGGAAGTAGTTGGCGAACACCTTCTCATCTCTTCCCCGGGCAGCTTGAACAACGATGGTGTAGATGCTCAAGAACTCTGTCGGGTTCAGTTTCCCATCATACTTCTCGGGTATCTCTAGCTTGAACGTGCGAGCGGACGACCAAGAGACTTGCCGCAGCTCACGGGTGAAAGCAGGCACCCAACCTCGAAAGGCACGCACCCGCCATCTCCGAGCGCAGGCTCGTTGACGTCAGGGCCAACGCACCCACTGGACCGGTGGTGGTCGTTGCGGTGCCCCCCGACGATGATGCACGCGCCTTCCCTCCGCCTGTCCTCCGGGGCCAGCCGTTGGCCTTGACGCGCTCAAGGGTCGGAAGAGGCCATCGAGACGTCATCGGGCTCTTGGTTTCGTTGCTCCCGTGCTGCTTGCCGTGGCGGGGATTGCATCGTGGGGGTGACCCCCGCTATACGGTCAGGCACACAAGCCGTTGTCGTTGCCTGGGGAGGCCGCGGCGGGCCAACTCGCTGTGATCCTTCCACCTCAGCGAAACCAATCAGACTTTCGATGGTGGCTCGCCACTCATCGATCTGATCGGCTGCCGGCGAAAATCTCAACAGCCTATGGGCTCGCGCCATGGCCTCCGAGGCAGTGCTTAGCATGGGTGATGACGATGTATATCACAGCGTCACTCGGCTCCTGATGGTGCCGGTGGCGACCGTGTCGCACCCTCGTTGTTGCAAACAGCCGCTTGGTTGGTGTGGTGACGCGGTGGAGGCGCTTGAGGGCCAGTGGCTCCGTTGGGCACAATAGCTGGGTCGGCCCGTTCCGGAGGTGGCGCGTGCCCTGCGGTCGCGCTCACGACGGGGGCGGCCAGAGGGTTGCGATTAGCCCCTGAACAAGCGCCACCGCTGCTGTTGTGCCCTCCGGCAAGGAGAAGGGGTTCAGGCGGAAGAATCCCTCCCTCCGTACCTCGTGGAGCATGGCCGCTGGGATGTTGCTGATGCTGTCCTTCCCCAGTGCATTCCGCTCCTGCTTTTGCCGTGGGGGAGGTGGTGACAACGCTGCCTATGCCGACCGCGTCCCCGCACCGTCCGCATCCTCACGCATCCCCGCATTCCCCGCGACGCTGACGGTCGCGAGCGGCGGAGCTTTTGAGGTGGACGTGTGGTTTCCAGCTCCAGGCTTCTTCTTGGGCGCCATGGTCGATGACGAAAATGGCGATGAAGATGACGCGCTACTGACACTCTCAGGTTCGCGCAAGTGATCCCCCTACCTGTAGCGCCAAAGATGTTGTGGGAAACCACGGCCACTTATGGGGCCATGAGCCCCTTTTTGGTTCGGCGGGGGGATAGGCATGTTGCACAAAGAGCGAAGAAGTGTAGCACAGCGCGGCAGAGATCACAAGGGCAAATTTACCCAGGTTTGGGCCACCATGAGGCGTAAAACCCTACTCCTGCTTTGGTGCATTGATGGTGGAAATATGGTGGCGAACGTAGTGCACTTGCCCGGCAAGGTTACCTCCGGGCGAGAGTGGCTATGCGCGTATGAATGTGTGAGGGTCCGGATCAGCCAACCCTTTCTATGGTCGCCATGGGCCTCCTTTTATAGATTAAGGGGTCACCAAAGTGGCAAATCAGTCTTTACGCACTAATTAGATAGCAAACAGTGCTATCGCACCTAACTCTGTAGGGTGACACAGCACATTAAATACACCATCTAGTGTCACATCACAGCATGCCCGGCAACATTTGTCGGGCTGTTTCGCTAGCTTTGCACCTGCTTGCTTCACAAGTCTCGGGACGGGTGTCATATGGAGGTGTTCGCTGTAGGAAGTGGCCGGCATGTGGCAAGAAGTAGCCACTTAGTCACTTAGGGGCTTGACACCGCACTGATCGATGACTTGTGTCACTTGTGAGGTGGAGCGGTGGTGTGGCTTGCCTCCGCTAGCCCAAGTAGGCCTGCTTGGACGATCTGGAAGATGGCTTCCGGGGCAAACCCAACCTTGCCAGGCTCGCCTGCCCGGCAAGGGAGGTTCTTTCCTTAGCGATATCTTGCTCCTCTTGCTCATCTTGGTCTTCCTGATCTGCACTTGGATCCTTCAAAGGAATTGATCCCTCCTGCTCAGGTTGATCATGGTGCTGTTAATCTTGTCTTCGCTCCTGTGCACAGTCCGGGCAACGGACCCAGGGTTTGTTGCACCGACACCGTTCGGGGCTCCGGAGAGGGGGATCCGTCGCCATCATCATCATCAACCTTCCTCCATCACCAATTTCATGATGCTCACCGCCGTGCGTTAGTAATTCCATTGTAGGCTTGCTGGATGGTGATGGGTTGGATGAGATTTATCATGTAATTGACTTAGTTTTGTTAGGGTTTGATCCCTAGTATCCACTATGTTCTGAGATTGATGTTGCTATGACTTTGCTATGCTTAATGCTTGTCACTAGGGCCCGAGTGCCATGAATTCAGATCTGAACCCTTTATGTTTCCATGAATATATTTGTGTTCTTGATCCGATCTTGCAAGTTGTAGACACCTATTATGAGTTATGATCCGTGTACCCTAAGGTGACAATAATTGGGATTCTTTCCGGTGATTACCGTAGTTTGAGGAGTTCATGTATTCACTAAGTGCTAATGCTTTGGTCCAGTTCTCTATTAAAAGGAGGCCTTAATATCCCTTAGTTTCATTAGGACCCCGCTGCCACGGGAGGGTAGGACAAATGATATCATGCAAGTAAGTTCTTTTCCATAAGCACGTATGACTATATTCAGAATACATGCCTACATTAGATTGATGAATTGGAGACAGTTCTGTGTCACCCTAGCTTATAACTGTTGCATGATGAATGCCATCCGACATAATTATCCATCACTGATCCATTGCCTACGAGCTTTTCACATATTGATCTTTGCTATGTTACTTTGTCGTTGCCGCTATTACAATTGCTACAAAACTGCTACTATTATTTTTGCCACTGTTACTTCCATACTACTTTGCTACTAAATACTTTGTTGCAGATATTAAGTCTTTCAGGTGTGGTTGAATTGACAACTCAGCTGCTAATACTTGAGAATATTCTTTGTCTCCCCTTGTGTCGAATCAATAAATTTGGGTTGAATACTCTACCCTCGAAAACTGTTGTGATACCCTATACTTGTGGGCTATCAAGACCTTTTTATGGTGCCATTGCCGGGGAGCATAGCTCTATTCTCTGAGTCACTTGGGATTTATATCTGTTGATTACTATGAAGAATTTGAAACATACCAAAACCAAGATTTATCCCTCTACTACGAGGGGAGGTAGGGAACTGCCATCTAGGTCTGCACTAGATTCACCTTCTGTTTTGAGCAAGCTTGCGACACCTAAACCTCCTATTGATTCTGATATGTCGCATGTTATTGATGTTGACACTTCTGCTATGAATGATTCTTATGATGCTACTACTTTGCTTGATAAAACTGTGCCACTGGGTGAAGTACTTGATGAACACCTTGCTAGAGTTAGAACTATTGATTATGCTGAATATGATGATATTTCTGAAACTGATGAAATTATTGAAGCTGAAAAACTTTGAAACACCTGATAAGACTAGCTCTCCTAGATATGAACTTCCTGTTATGCCTAAGGGTTATGTTATGGATGGAGAGGTATCTAGGGACTTTCTTGCTTGTAAGGATAGAAATGATCTTAAGAAATTATTATGCAAGTGGAAAGAAAAATCTTTGAATGCTAGAATGCAATATGATCCTAAGTTGGCTACTTCACTTATCTTTGTTACTGATAAGAATTATGAATTCTCTGTCGATCCTGAGTTAATTACTTTGGTTGAATCTGATCCTTTCCATGGTTATGAATCTGCACATCTTACTAAATTGAATGATATAGCCACCCGATTTGCTCATGAGGAAAAAATTCACTATTACTACATTCTTAAATTGTTTCCTTTCTCGTTAAAGGGTGATGCTAAGCTATGGTTTAATTCTCTTGCTCCTGGTTGTGTGCGTAGTCCCCAGGTTATGATTTATTACTTCTCTAAAAAATATTTCCCTGCTCATAAGAAACAAGATGCTTTAAAGGAAATATTAAAGTTTGTGCAAATTAAAGAAGAGAGTCACCCACAAGCTTGGGGGAGGCTTCTACAATTACTTAATGCTTTGCCCGATCATCCTCTCAAGAAAAATGAAAATACTTGATATCTTTTATAATGGACTAACCAATGCTTCTAGGGACCACCTAGATAGTTGTGCGGGTAGTGTTTTCAGGGAACGAACTGTTGAGCAAGATGAATTTCTATTGAATAATATATTGAGTAATGATAATGATTGGACACTTCCCGAACCAACTCCTAAGCCAACTCCAAAGAAGAGAGGTATTCTATTTCTCAGTCCTGAAGATATGCAAGAGGCAAAGAAATTTATGAAAGAAAAAGGTATTAAAGCTGAAAATGTTAAGAATCTACCGCCTATTGAAGAAATACATGGTCTTGATAACCCGACACAGGTAGTAGAGGTAAATTCTCTCTATAGATTTGATGAAGGTGATATTCCTCATAATAAGTCTGCTAGTCAATGCTTGGATGAATTTGATAATATTATTGTGAAACAAGAAAACTTCAATGCTTATGTTAGTAGACAATTGAAACGCAATGCTTACATGCTTGACTGCTTGCGTGATTACATGAGTAGAACTATTAGTGATCTTAAGATTATTAGTAAGCATACCTCCATGGTTAAAACTCAAGTAGAACAAGTACTTAAGGCATATGATGATTTGCTTAATGAGTTGAATAGTAAGAACAATGATAATGTTGTTAGGGTTATGACTAGAGGTGGTAAGATGACCCAGGAACCTTTGTATCCTGAAGGACATCCTAAGAGAATTGAGCAAGATTCTCTGGGAATTCATACTGATGCACCTAGTCCCCCTAGTAATAGAAAGAAAAAGAAAACTGATAGGACTTTGCATGCTTCTAGTGAACTTGTTATAGATACACCTGAGAATCCAAATGATATTTCTTTTTCTGATGCTGAGACACAATCTGGTGATGAACATGAACCTAGTGATAATGGTAATGATGATGCTCAAACTAGTAATGATAATGATGTGGAGATTGAAACTGTCGTTGATCTTGATAACCCACAACCTAAGAATAAACGTTATGATAAGAGAGACTTCGTTGTTAGGAAGCATGGTAAAGAAAGAGAACCATGGGTTCAGAAACCCATGCCCTTTCCTCCTAAACCATCCAAGAAAAAGGATGATGAGGATTTTGAGCGCTTTGTTGAAATGCTTAGACATGTCTTTTTGCGTATGTGTTTGACTGATATTCTAAAAATGTCTCCATATGCTAAGTATATAAAAGATATTGTTACAAATAAAAGAAAGATATCGGAAGCTGAAATTTCCACTATGCTTGCTAATTACACTTTCAAGGGTGGAGTACCAAAGAAATTAGGAGATCCAGGAAAACCAACTATACCATGCTCCATTAAAAGAAACTATGTTAAAACTGCTTTGTGCGATTTGGGAGCCGGTGTTTGTGTTATGCCTTTCTCTTTATATCTTAGACTTGAATTGAATAAGTTGACACCAACTGAAATCTCTTTGCAAATGGCTGATAAATCAGCTGCTATACTCATCGGTATTTGTGAGGATGTGCCTGTCGTAGTTGCAAATGTTACTATTTTAACGGACTTTGTTATTCTTGATATTCCCGAGGATGGTAGTATGTCGATCATCCTTGGTAGACCCTTTTTGAATACTGCAGGGGTTGTTATTGATTGCAACAAAGGCAATGTCACTTTTCATGTTAATGGTAATGAGCATACGGTACACTTTCCGAAGAAACAACCCCAAGTTCATAGTATCAATTATATTGGGAAAATTTCAACTATTGTTATTGGAGGTTTTGAATTCCCTCTTCCTACTGTCAAAAAGAAATATGATATTCTTATTGTTGGGGACATGCATATCCCCGTTGAGGTAACCTAGTGTTATTCGAAAATTCTCCAGTTTCATGTTACTCGAAAGAAGTTTGTTAATAAGACTTGATCAACCTTGTTAATGGATTCCTTTTGATGGGCATGAGATGGATGAATTTAGAAAGCACAACTTCCTAGACGTACTTTTTACTTTATGTTATTTAGTTTAAATACAGCAAAAACACTATTATCCGTCTGTTTTCTAAATTATCCGGGCAATAAAAAATGTTTCGAAAATAAAAGTTCTCCAAATGCCCTGAAAATTTAGTATGATTTTTTATAGAATATTTAAGGATTTTTAGCACTGAGAACACACCAGGGGGCTCCACCGGTGCACCACAAGGGTGGAGGGCGTGCCCCTTGCCTTGTGGGTCCCATGTGGGTCCCCCTCACTTATTCCAGCACCCATCCACTTTGCCTTCCTCCAGAAAAATTCATCCCGTTGGTCAAACCCGTGTTCCAGCTCATCTTGCTGCCATTTTTTATCTCCTTGTGCGATGCTCCATTTGCAAAACGTTTTGGGGGATTGTTCTTCAGTATGCGACTCCTCCAATGATCCAATAGCTTTTGTTCTAGTGCTTTATATATTGCAAAATTTTGCTGCTGAGGTGACCCTGTTCTTGAGCTTGCATGTCAAATTTATATGGTCCAAAGTAGTTTTGATGCATGATATAGCCTCTAGACGCTTGTAGGAGTAGTTGCTATCAATCTTGTTGAGTTTGGTTCACCTTTATTTTGAGTCACTAAAAATTTCAGAAATTTTCAGAGAAAAGAAATGATGAAGAGATGGCTGAGTGGCTCTTCGAGCCGGGGTTCAAAGGAAAATGAAAATGAAGAGAAGAAGAAGCCCAAGTACAACCTTCCTCGCATCGCGAAGGTTCGGCCGAATGGCCAACTGATGCATTCTTGAGGGCCGCCGGAATTTATGAGGATTTCTATCATTTCGCGGAGAATGCAGGCATCACCGACTTCCTCCACGATAAATGTGACCAATACCTCTTACTCACTAATACCTTTGTGCAAAAAATTTACTTTCGTTATAGGGAAAACCCTCCTATGGTAGAATT
This sequence comes from Triticum aestivum, assembly GCF_018294505.1. Taxonomy (NCBI): domain Eukaryota; kingdom Viridiplantae; phylum Streptophyta; class Magnoliopsida; order Poales; family Poaceae; genus Triticum; species Triticum aestivum. The sequence continues at coordinate 323,620,707 of NC_057802.1, read as the reverse complement.
CCACTTATATGATGAGCATAACAAGATGACACTTTATGATTTTTGCGAGGTTTGCAAATTGCATCATGAGGGCAGCGTCAGTGAACCACGTCCTAGAGACGTGGAACACTTTGTTGCTAAAGTTACCATAGGGGAAGAGAGAGGGGTATCGGAAGCAAGAGTGGCTAGTTTGCATTTTTCCTATTTTGCGCTATTACTCATTATTTGTCGGGAGATGTTTAATTGGTCGGGGGAGAGTGGAGGCCTTAGTGCCCCTGACCTCGCTATTTTGCGCCAAGCTTTACTTCGCGATAGAACTTTTAGTTTAGGCGCTATGGTTGCTCAACGGTTGAGTTTAAACCGTTCGTGGGGTCCTATCTTTGGGGGTATCTATGCTTCACACCTTGCTAAACGATTCGAGATACCTATTAGGCACGATGAGGAAGAGGAGATGTTGCTACCCACTAGATACTTAGACTATAACAGTATGGTAGCACATGATTTTATTAGTGATGATAAGGATAAGAGACTCATCTATGACCTGGTATTTAGCCAGGAGACTTGTCAGATTATTACTTTGCCTACACCTTCTTTGTTCGATATTCATTCAGGCAGGTACCTCATTTTTCCTGAGGACATTTATGCATACTGTGAGCAGATGCGATCCCCAGTTCCTGAGCCAGAACCATCACCTGATCCGTATGAGGCGTCTATTTATCAGTGGGAGCCATAGGAGCTCGCTAACCAGTGGAACCCTCGGGATCCTCCTCAGTACCCAGGAGAGGGCTACTTTGGTCTGTGGGCATAGACCAACTCAGGCAAAAAGCCTAAGCTTGGGGGCATATGTATTTCTCACCGACATTACATCCATGTTCACATACTCATTCCAGTTGTCGGTGTTCATACTTTTTCATTTTATTATCCATGTTAGTTTATTTCTTTTCTTGCTTTCTTCTTGTGTGTTTGAAAAACTTTGAGAAAATAAAAAAATAGTTGTAGCTTCTTTTTAGTTTTCCTTCCTTGTTTAGTAGTAGTATTAAAGAAAACCCAAAAAGATTTCTCGTTCTTCTTTTGCTTGTTGGGAGCTTTCCCGTGTAAATATTTTTCTCGTTCTTCTTTTACTCTCTTCAGGAAAAAAAACTCCAAAAATATTTCAGTGTGTTCCTTTGAAATTATTTTTCCTTTCTTTGGGTCAAGAGGAGAAGAGCACGATGAAAATGTTGAGTGGCTCTCATATGCATTATTGTTAATCTCACAAAGAGACCATATTACCTTGTCTTCCCCTTTGAATAAATGTTTGCAGATTCCAGCTTAGTCCAATGCACGTGCACGCTTATTATTATCCACACCGTTCGGTCGTGCAAGTGAAAGGCAATAATGACAATATTTGATGAAATGATTGAGATGAGGAAAAGCTGGTCTGAACTCGACCTATTTTGTTTTTGTAAATATGATTAGTTCATCGTTCTTGATTCAACCCATTATGAATGAAACATGTTTGCAATGACAATCATGGATTATAGTTACGCATGCCATGCTTAATTAGCTAGGAGTTTATAATGGTTTACCTTGCGTGCCAACATGCTTTTAAGACGGTTGTGATGTAGTGTGATAGGATGGTATCCTCCTTTGAATGATTCAAGTGGCTTGACTTGGCACATGTTCACGCATGTAGTTGAAACAAAATAAACATAGCCAACATGATATTTATGTTCATGGTGATTTATATCCTACTCATGCTTGCACTCAGTGTTGGTTAATCTCAATGTATGTTTATGACTGTTGTCGCTCTCTAGTTGGTCGCTCCTTAATCTTTTGCTTGCCTTCACATGTATTAAGCGGGAATACTGCTTGTGCATCCACTTCCTTAAACCCAATGTTATTCCATATGAGTCCACCATACCTACATATATGCGGTATTTACCTGTCGTTCCGAGTAAATTTGCATGTACCAAACACTAAACCTTCAAATGATAATATGTTTTGTATGCCCGAATCGCTCATGTAGCGACTGGGGGCTGTCAATTCTTCCATGCTAGGCGGATTATTCTCACAATGAGTGTTGATTCACTTGTCATTCACGAGAAAGTGGCTAGTAATTGGGATGCCCAGTTCCATGCTCAAATCAAATCAAAATAAATATCAAACAAAACTCCCCCAGGACAGTTGTTGGTATGGACGGTACCCGGTGTTTCGGATCAGCCGTGGAGTGTGCTTGTTGGTGGAGGGGGAGTAAAAACTTTACCATTCTGTTTGGGAACCGCCTATAATGTATCTAGTATGGAAGATACCAAGATCTCTTGGTTGTTATGGTGACAATGAAAGCATACCGCTCAAAATTATATTCATCTCTATTTTAAAACTTGAGCTCTGACACTTCTGCAAATCCCTGCTTCCCTCTGCGAAGGGCCTATCTATTTACTTTTATTGATGAGTCATCATCCTCTTATAAGAAGCACCAGTTAGAGAGCACCACTGTCATTTGTATGCATTGTTATTAATTGATATTGAGTACGACTGTGACTAGATCTCTTTTACCATGAATTACAATGTCTAGTCAGTCCTTGACCTTCAGGGGTGCTCTGCATTTATGTTTTGCGGTCTTGATAACCCACAAGTATAGGGGATCAATTGTAGCCTCTTTCGATAAGTAAGAGTGTCGAACCCAACGAGGAGCTAAAGGTAGAACAAATATTCCCTCAAGTTCTATCGACCACCGATACAACTCTACGCACGCTTGACGTTTGCTTTACCTAGAACAAGTATAAAACTAGAAGTACTTTGTAGGTGTTTTTGGATAGGTTTGCAAGATAATAAAGAGCGCGTAAATAAAAAGTAGGGGCTGTTTAGCAGAAGACACAACTAAGTTAGTTTTAGTAGAGAGCTTTTTGTCACACAAGAAAGTTATTTGTCCCTAAGCAATCGATAACTAGACCGGTAATCACTATTGCAATTTTATTTGAGGGAGAGGCATAAACTAACATACTTTCTCTTCTTGGATCATATGCACTTATGATTGGAACTCTAGCAAGCATCCGCTACTACTAAATATCATTAAGGTAAAACCCAACCATAGCATTAAAGTATCAAGTCTCTTTATTCCCATACGCCATGACCCACTTATCCGTGTTTGTGTTTCAGTCACTCACGCAACGCAGAAAATAAGCAAACCATGAACATATTGCAAACCCTACAGCGGGGATCCCTCATGCTTGCGCGACACGGAGAGCACCATAGGACAACACCAATAATAAAACATTCAACTCAAACCAATCACGATCATCAATTAACCCATAGGATAAAACGGATCTACTCAAACATCATAGAATAGCCATACATCATTAGGAAATAATCTATAGCGTTGAGCACCATGTTTAAGTAGAGATTACAGCGGGTAAAAGAGGGGTTACACCGCTGCATAGAGGGGAGAAGAGTTGGTGATGAGGGCGGTGAAGTTGTTGGTGTAGATTGTGTAAGTGCATCTAGTGCCACCCCTAGTTGGTTTGGAGTATTGACGACAAACCTGGTTGAGGGACTAATGTGTTTGTGAGAATTGCAGGATAACACAGGTAGTAGTCCCTCATTAATTCGGTTTACCTACCGGAGATGACCCCTAAAAATGTATGAAGACATTGAAGATAATGGTGGTTTGTGAAGATATTCACATGGAAGACTATGACATGAGAAGACATCGTGTGAAGACTATGGAGCGCGAAGACTTAGTTGTTTCGTTGTTTCCTTTTCTTCTTTGTTGAGTCATAGGAACCACCGTACTGTTACGTGGGGTCCCAGTGAACAATGTCAGAGTGACTGAAGTGAGTCCCAGTGAACAATGTCAGAGTGACTGAAGTGATGCTCAACCACAATTCTATGTCTTCGAGCGAAGACAATGAGAGCAAATCTTATCCAGAGCTGGATGAGTCAGCTTTACTTGTAGCCCAAATCAAGCTGCCGCGTGTGTTTGAAATCTGACCGTTGGAACACGTGTCAGTTCCTTAGTGACCCAGGGTCATTTTGGACAAATTAGGTCGGGTTGCCTAGTGGCTATAAATAGCCCACCCCTACACCATAAATTGGTGGCTGGTCAGACTTAGTGCACAGCTTCTGTCGTTTGAGAGCAACCCACCTCCGAAGCTTTTGAGAGAGAGAAATCCTTGCGAGGACAAAGCCCAAACACCCAGAGCCAAAAAGTGTTAGGCATCACTGAAGTCTTTCTGTCCGCGTGACCTGAAGACTTGTTACACTTGAGGACTGTGAATCCTCCAGTCGGTTAGGCGTCGCGTTCTGAGCATCCAAGAGTCATTGTGGATCGCCGGTGAACGAAATCTGTGAAGGTTTCGAAGTCTACCTTGAAGACTTACCAGAGTGATTGGGCGAGGACTGGGTGTCCTTAGCTCAAGGGGAATAAGGTGAAGACACGGTCTTCTGAGTTAAATCTCAGCCTCCCTAACTAGACGTACAGTTGTCATAGCAACTGGAACTGGTCCAACAAATCCTTGTCCTCAACAAGTGACTGGTTCTATCCTCTCCCTCTCTTTACTTACAGTTTGTCTTCGTGAAGTCATTGCCTACTTGCACTACCTGTTTGACTTCACTGTGTGACTACTATCATTGATTGGCTTCATACTATCTTCCATCCTGATCTTTACTACCTAGCTGCTGTTAGTCCTCGTGCTTTCACTTAATTGCATACTTGATTATGGCTTGCTTAGTGTAGTCTACCTTACGCTGCATATCAATAGGTTCATTTCTATTGTTTGTCTTCAAAACTCTCTTGTTTTGAAGACTTTCATAAAAATCGCCTATTCACCCCCCCTCTAGTCGATAACTAGCACTTTCAATTGGTATCAGAGCAAGGTACTCCCTTGTTATGTGTGATTCGGTTTAACCACCTGGAGTTTTAGCTATGTCGACTGCAGGGATAATCAAAGTCTCCGCTGCTAGCCCCGTCTTCGATGGAACTGAATATTCCTACTGGAAGAATAAGATGCGCATGCATCTTGAAGCCATTGATGTCAACCTCTGGTATGTCGTCGAGAATGGTGTCCCCAAGACTGGTGAAGGTGTCACCCCTGCTTATGTCAATAAGTTCATTCAACTGGATTCTACTGCCAAGAACATCATCTATGGTCATGTGACCAAAGGACAGTATGGCCGTGTGAGTGCTCTGGAAACGTCGAAGCTAGTCTGGGACTGGCTCTCCAAGGTCAACGAAGGCGTCTCAACCCAGCGAGATCAAAGGATAAGTGTTTTTCGCAACCTCTTCAACCGCTTCAATAGAAACGACAATGAGAATGTCCAGCTCACGTTTGATCGCCTCACTGACATCACAAATGACCTTCGTGGTCTCGGCGCCACTGAGATCACCAAGCATGAAATCGTCAAGACACTGCTGAGATCACTTGACAGCTCGTTCGACACCCTTGCCCTGATGATACAAGAACACCCTGACTTCAAGACACTCGATCCGTCTGACATACTTGAGAGGCTCAACACACATGAGTTCCAGCTATCTGAGAAAAGAGATATCTATGGTCCCAACTATGGCCGAACTCGTGCATTGGAGGCAAAAGCTGTTTCCTCATCTGAAGAAGAGTCTGACTGCAATTCTGATGATCCTGAAGACATTGGAAAGGAGCTTGCTATGCTTGTGAAGAAGTTCCAGAAGTTCACTAAGAAGAAGGGCTTCAGAAAGTCTTCACGATCCAGCTCAAGAAATGATGAAGCTTCCACTCATGACTACAAGAAGAGAACATGTCACAAGTGCAAGAAACCTGGACAGTACATCTCAGAGTGTCCATAGTGGGACAATGAGAACAAGAAAAGAAGAAGAAGAAGAAGAAGAAGAAGAAGAAGAAGAAGAAGAAGAGCAAGGAATATGATTCTGATGACAAGAAGAAGAACAAATCCTCAAAGTCTTCTTCCAAGTCCTCATCCAAGTCTTCATCTCATAAGAAGAGCTCATCTATCAAGGCTCGTGCTTTTGTTAGCAAGGAGATGGATTCTGAGGAGGAGTCTGCTTCTGAGGAGGCGGAGGTGGAGTTTGAGGAGGAGTCCGACCCTGGCGTTGCAAGTCTGGCTCTAGCTACAGCCTACGTTGCCAAGTCCATCTTCAACACTGAAGATAATGGCCCCGTCACCAACGCTGATGCTAATGACAAGGACGACTCTGCTCCCACATACTTCTTCATGGCACGTGGTGCCAAGGGTATGACACCTCGTGCTTCAGAATGGATTATGAACAGCGGATGCACTAATCATATGACTGGTGATCGAAGTCTTCTCATGGACCCAACCTTACGTCCATGTGACAAGAGTCACATCACATTTGCTGACACTGGTAAAAGCAAGTTATTGGGTCTAGGTAGAGTTGCAATCTCAAAGGATCAGCACATGGATAAAGTGATGCTTGTTGAATCCCTTGGTTTCAACTTAATGTCTGTCTCAATGCTTTGTGACTTGAACATGATTGTGATATTTGGAAAATATCGTTGCCTTGTACTAATGGAATCTGACAAATCTCTAGTCTTTGAAGGGTACCGAAAAGATGATCTGTACATGGTAGATTTCTCAGCAGGTCCACAGTTAGCCGTATGTCTTCTAGCAAAAGCTTCAGAGTGCTGGCTCTGGCATCCAAGGCTAGGGCATGCTGGCATGAGGAACTTACACACTCTCACAAAGAAGAAGCATGTCAGAGGCATCGAGGGTGTCAAGTTCAAGAAGGATCACTTGTGCGGTGCCTGCGAAGCTGGAAAGATGACAAGGGCCAAACATCCCTCGAAGACAATCATGACGACATCTCAACCCTTCGAGCTGCTGCACATGGACTTATTTGGCCCTACTCACTACTCTACTCTCACTACTACTACTTGTCTCTATGGCTTCGTCATTGTTGATGATTATTCAAGATATACGTGGGTGCACATAATTCTCTACAAGACTAAAGTGCAAGATGTCTTCAGACGCTTCGCCAACCGTGCCATGAACAACTATGGCGTCAAGATCAAGCATATCAGGAGTGACAACGGCACTGAGTTCAAGAACACCGGCCTCGACCTTTACTTGGATACATTGGGAATCACTCATGAGTTCTCCGCTCCGTACACACCTCAGCAGAATGGCATCGTGGAGCGCAAGAACAGAACACTCATTGAGATGGCTCGGAAGATGCTCGGTGAATACAAGACTCCAAGAAAGTTCTAGCCTGAAGCTATTGATACTGCATGCCATGTCATCAACCGTGTTTATCTTCACAAGCTTCTGAAGAACACATCCTATGAACTCCTCACTGGTAATAAGCCAAATGTCAGTTACTTCAGAGTATTTGGTGCTAGGTGTTGGATCAAGGATCCACATCACACTTCAAAATTTGCACCAAAAGCACATGAAGGTTTTATGCTTGGTTACGGAAAGGATTCGCACTCCCACAGAGTCTTCAACCTCTTTCACTATAAAGTGGTTGAAACTGTGGATGTGCGGTTCGATGAGACTAATGGCTCGCAAAGAGAGCACCTGCCAAATGTGCTAGATGAAGTTCCACCTAGTGAATCCATCAAGCTCATGGGAACTGGAGAAATCATACCAAATGAAGCACAACCTGAAGAGGAACTTATCATTTCTACACCTAATCAACCTGAAGACAATGCTCAGCCTGAAGACAATCCTCCAAATGATGACAATGATCAGCAAGAGCAAAATCTTCGTCCAGTTCATCCTCAAGTTGCAAATGAAGTACAGATTGAGAAGATACTTGATAGCATCAATGCGCCTGGTCCACTCACTCGTTCAAGAGCAACACAACTAGCAAATTTCTGTGGGCACTTTGCATTTGTCTCAATATCTGAACCCAAGAAAGTTGCTGAAGCTTTCATGGAACCTGAATGGATTCAAGCTATGCAAGAAGAGCTTCAACAGTTCAAGCTGAACAATGTCTGGGAACTTGTCAAGTGTCCTGACCCCCGCAAGCACAACATAATAGGCACAAAATGGATATATCGCAACAAGCAAGATGAGCATGGTCAAGTTGTCAGAAACAAGGCTCGCTTCGTTGCTCAAGGATGCACTCAAGTTGAGGGGATTGACTTCGATGAAAAGTTTGCTCCCGTGGCTAGGCTTGAAGCTATTCGTATATTACTAGCCTATGCAAATCATCACAACATCCTTCTATATCAAATGGATGTAAATAGTGCTTTTCTCAACGGAAAGATTGAACAAGAATTGTATGTTGCACAACCTCCTGGCTTTGAAGATCCAAAACATCCTGATATGGTGTACAAGCTAAACAAGGCACTGTATGGCCTCAAACAAGCCCCTCGTGCTTGGTATGACACACTCAAAGACTTCCTGAAGAGCAAAGGCTTCAAACCTGGTTCCCTGGATCCCACACTCTTCACGAAGACATATGATGGTGAACTGTTTGTGTGCCAAATATATGTGGATGACATTATCTTCGTCTGCACCAACCAGAAATACAGTGATGAGTTTGGACATATGATGCAAGAGAAATATCAGATGTCCATGATGGGTGAGTTGAAGTTCTTCCTTGGTCTTCAAATTCGTCAGCAAAGCAATGGCATCTTCATATCTCAAGAGAAATATATCAAAGATTGCCTGAAGAAGTTTGGAATGCAAGACTGCAAGGGTTATACGACGCCAATGCCAACCAAGAGTCATCTGGGTCCTCATGCCAATGGTAAAGAGTTCGATCAAAAGGTATACCGCTCCATGATTGGTTCTTTACTTTATTTATGTGCATCTAGGCCAGATATCATGCTTAGTGTTTGCATGTGTGCTCGATTCCAAGCGGCACCAAAGGAATCACATCACTTAGCTGTGAAGCGAATTCTTCGATATTTGGCTTACACCCCAACACTAGGATTATGGTATCCAAAGGGCTCAGAGTTTGATCTAGTTGGATTCTCCAATGCTGATTATGTTGGTGACAAGGTGGATCGCAAGTCTACATCAGGCACATGTCACTTTCTGGGACGATCACTTGTCTGTTGGTCTTCAAAGAAGCAAAACTGTGTATCACTCTCCACTGCTGAATCCGAATACATTGCTGCTGGATCTTGCTGCGCTCAGCTTCTATGGATGAAGCAAACACTCAAGGACTATGGCATCCATCTGAAGCAAGTACCACTCTACTGCGACAACGAACACGCCATCAAGATTGCCAACAACCCAGTTCAGCACTCGAAGACAAAGCACATTGAAATCCGTCATCACCTTCTCAGAGATCATGTCATGAAGGAAGATATTGATATCATACACGTCAACACTGAAGAGCAATTGGCAGATATCTTCACAAAGCCCTTGGATGAGAAAAGGTTTTGCAAGTTGCGTGTGAGCTAAATATCTTGGAATCCTTGAATGTCCTGTGATCAGGCACACATCCTAACACTTATGCATGTTGATGACTTAGATGTGCAACACACGAAGTAATGTATGTCTTCAATCAATGAAGACTTACACTCTGAGTGTGAATACATTAATGTGGAATTTGACTTCGGAGCGCCACGATAATTGTGCGCCGTGTCTGGGTCTAATACTTCCTATACGGTGGGTAACGCCACCACCAAATTCTTCTTTTTGAAGTGTTTTTCTCATGGCGTTACATTTGCTATGTCTTCGCATTTGGTTTGTCTTCAATATCAACATGACTTCATATTTATCTTCACAATGTTGATTTGGTCTTACTCTGATATATACATATATTAGTTTTCTCTCCTCTACAGCATTCACTTATAGCTATGTCTTCTCGTTTGAACCTTTTGAACTAAGTGAATGTGATCGGACCCTAACCTCTCTATGCTTCCTATCTCAAACTCTATCTATCCAAATCATAAGCATTCTGTTGAAACTGTCGAATGTCTTCTCTGCGTCCTTGTCAGCAGAAGATACAGAGACAAACATTAAATCTGTTTTAAATGCTCAATTCTTATTGCCTAAAGCCCGGAGAAGCTGGAACGACCACCCGACAGTCCAGGTGTGCATGGGAACATGGAACAACTCCCAATGTGTTGCATGTTCGCCATGTGTCTCTCAGATGTGAACCGCCAGGGGCACCTGTGTAATTGCGTTGTGCCGTCCCTTTCCCTATAAATGCACATCCAATCGCGGTCAAAATCTTTCTTCCACCTCTCCACCACAACAAACCCTAGCGGCTCCGCTAGCTCTCGACGACGCCGGCGACGAAGCGCTTAGCTGCCGCAACCTCTCCGACGTCGTCTTCACGCCGGCCGCGGACATCGTCTTCTCCGCCGCCGTCGTAGGTGTCCTCCGTTGCCAAGTTAGGGCACGGAAGATCGAACTGCTCGGCCTCATCTTCTACTTCGTCTAGCATTTCATCGTGTGGTAAATTAAAACTCTCTTTTTACCGTCTTTTTGATCCAAAAGATTCATCCTTTCTACCAAAAGTTGTTTCTGCCTCCACAAATTTGGATCTACCCTGTTCTGCATCTCATATGATGCCAAGTATATTCACTTATGCTTCACACGTAGTTAGATTCCTCACTTGTACTTATTCTTGGATTCGTACAAATCTGGAACCAACTCTCAACATATAAGTGAATGTCTTCGCGCTATGAGGTCAATGTCTTCTAAACTGATTTATCTTCAAAATCTTCTGAGAATGCATATGACCTCTTCCCCTTCCCTCGCATCTCTAATGCTGTCACAGGTACATGTCCGTGGGAGAATCCCTTGGTTCTCATAGTCTGCATTCATTTGCAGAATTCTTACAGCATCATATCAACTCTCCCGAAGCCAGTTCCTGTCTGACCAGCAGACGGAAGCCTTTGACGGTTTTGAAGCCATTCAGTCTGAACTTCATGGCAACAGATAAGTCAGCAAGGAAGGGTGGCAGACAGCGCCATGGGAATACATCGAAGGATTTGCCACCAGACCTCTATGAGTTGTACAAGACAGATCCAGAAGAGGATTACAATCAGCGAAAAACCCGAATCCAATGGATTCGAAGATATTGGGCAGAACAATGGTACAAGTACAGGTTCGTGACCCAGGAATATGCTGAGAAGAATGCCATCAAGCGACCCTGGGGAGACATCTTGTACAAAAATCTTCCGCCAAGGTCCAGAGCTGAAGCCATTGATCAAGGCTTCTACCCTTGCATGGTCCGTGGACCGCAGCCTGCTGATGCCGACCCATCTTCATTGCTATGGTGTCATGACGACAATCTGTTTAAGCGCAAATTTTAGTTTGCCAAGAACTCGGCCAAAGAGAACAAGAAGTCGCGGGGATTAGACTTCAACCCAGGTCCCTCTGCTCCTCGTGCCGACACGCGAAGCTGAACCCAATCTTGTTGGGCCATTCTACAACCTAGAAGGGCTCATCACTCACATTTTGGTTCAAGGGACAGCCGTGGATCAACCTGCAGATGACGCTGATTCTGACGAAGAGCCTGCCCCACCGAAGCCTAAGAAGCTAAAGAAACCCAAGGCTTCGAAGCCTTCCCCTGCACCAAAAGCTTCACGAGCGAAGCCTCTGGCCACTGCTCCTCCTGCACCAAGTGTGCAGTCAGAAGATCTCTCACGCATCTCCAAGTCTGAGAAGCAGAAAAGGAAGCTCATGCACACCACTGGTCCAGCTCTGACCCCTGCTGCTGTTCTGAGGAATGAGAACGACGCCATTGATCTGTCGAGTGACGACGATCTTGCTGATGACGCTCTTGAACTGCTGATAAAGAGCAAGCAAGAGGCGGAAATATTCAATGATCTTCCCTTCTTCGATGTGGACATTCTGAACAAGTTCATTGACGAGTGGTTTGATAGCCCAAATCTCAGCTTTGATGATCTTAAACTTCCGACTGGCCTCAGCGTCTCCTTCCATGGTGCCATTGCTCCTGAGCTGGCTCTTGCTCAGAAAATTGTTGAGCTGAAGCACAAGATCGACTATGAAAAGGCTCAGTTCAAGAAGCACATGGCCAAGCTCAGCGTAACAGACGTCCAGAACTTCAAGGTCATGCTGCATGAGCTCAAGGAAGCGTTTCACAAGAAACGTGAAGAAGCCAAAGGTTCTCGAGAGCGAATGAAGCTTCTGGCTGCAAAGTGTGTTCAAGCTTACAATGAAGCTGAGAAGCGCAAGGCACTTGGGCGTCCTGGCATCGACCCTAAGATGGTTGCCAAGCAGAAGAAGCCTACTGTGGACCAAGCTGAACCATCCAGGCAGGAAGAACCTCGCATTGTCTTCCCCGCTAGTATGACTGGCGTGAAGCCTAAGGTCCCCACAGTGGCTTCAGAGCTTCAGAAGACAAGCGCAGCTGAAGCCAAAGCCAGAAAGCGCAAGACCAAGAACACCACTGACGATGCTCCACCCGCCAAGAAGTGTAAAACCAAGAAGAACGATCGGGCTGCTCCCACAGAGCCCCTTGTCGTCGAGCCAATTTCTGTTGCTCGTCCTGCATCTGCACAACAAGAACGCCATTTGATAGTTCATGAGCCTGCTTCCCCAGAGGCTCCTGAAGCTGAAGACATTCCAGTTGTTGACCCCACCGCAGCTGAAGACATTGGTCATTAAGACAATGTTGAAGATGATGAAGTCCTTCCTCAGATCGAGCACAATGTGGTATCATCGCTTGTTCTCACGAACAGCGAACTCATCAGCATTGGTCGTCCTTTGACGCCAATCGCTTAGGATGACTTATGGGCTGATCACCCTCAAGAATCCCCCCGAGAAGAAGAAACACCAGTTACTCCCCCAACTCAAGTCACCACTCCGGTGCTTGAAGATGAAGACTTTGTGGCCCAACCTACTACATCTCCACACGCGTCGCCAGCGTTCCGCAGGCTTCGCAAAGGACCAAGGCCACAAGTCACTCTTTCGAGTGTTCCAGAAGGAGAAGAGCGTCAATCAGTATCACGCCAAGTATTTCCTGAAGCCTCTCCAACTGCGAACAACTCCGAGTCTGAAGCCAACGTGGCTAAATATATTCCGGCTGCATCAGCCGATGATCAAGAAGAGCCAAGATTGGAAGAAGAATGTGTTGCTACACCCCCGTCCAACCCTGAAGTTGTTCTCGAGGAGAACGTGTCCGACCCTCCAGCTACTCAAGTGGAGGTTAACAACATTGAGGCGACCACCAACTCCAACACTGAAGCCAATGACGCTGTCATGGCTGACGATCATGTGGCGCCTGAAGTTAATGTGGTGCCCGAAGTGATTGCACCTGAAGCCAATGCTGCACCCGATGCAAATCTGCAGCCTGAAGCCACGGTCACTGCCCCTGCTCCTGTACCGCCTCCTAGGCCTCATACTATCGAGCAAGCATACAATTATGGTCAGCTGGTCACTGTCAGATGGCCTATTCTGGTTCCTCCACCTGCTGCAGGTCCTCAATTTGATTACCATGTCGAGCACAGGCCTCAGGTCCAGAAGCCTAAGCCAAGACTGCCCAGGTTTCCAGATACTGCCACTTCACCAGGGTCCTTCAATGCAAATGGCTTCATTGCGCACAACACTTACTTTGATAGTGCCAAGAACCCCTATTCCAAGCCAAGAATTTCATCTGATCGGTTTTGGAGCTACCAGCAGCGCAGCTACAACTCTTGTGTTCTCTATGATCAAGGGCGCATCTTCCCTCATATGCGTCTTGACTGTGAAGCTATTGCTGGACTGCCCTGCCTAGAAGAAGCCCTTGATTGCTTCCGTGATGCTGGACTGCTGAACTTTGTGACTGATAAGGAGCATTGGAATGAAGAGCTATTGCTACAATTTTATGCTACCCTCCACATTCGCGGCTACAACAGGGATCCGAAGACTTGGGTCCTTGAGTGGATGACATGCAATATCCATCATGAAGCCAAAGCTCTTGACATTATTGAGCTCACTGGTCTGCCCACTCCAGGTGAACTATATGAACCTGGTTGTCAGCTTCACCGCAATGCATTGGAGAGCATCTTTCAGAAGCCAGAGCCCAACATGAGCCAAATGCTGAGCATGATGAAGCCTCTGCCACATGACGCTGATTACCCAAAGGAGTTCTTTGTTGAAGACCTAGAGTATCTGCCCCGCACTATTTATCATATCATCAGGCGAACTCTATGGCCTGTCAAAGGACATTCTTTAGCAACGAAACTTGAAGGAGCAATGAAGACTTTGGTCTTTTATATCTTCAACGGCATCAGCTTCAATGCTCAAGACTTCTTTATCAGGCAGTTGGCTGCATCAGGCTCTGATCTCTTTGGACTGAAGTTCTGCGCTCCATGGGTTATGCGCCTCATCAAGCTTCATTCAGCTGTCAACTATCAGCCCTCTGCTCGCAACGGCCTCAGAGCCAAAGCAGATCGTGCCTTTCGAGGCCACAAAGTCCACGGCATTGGAGCCGCACACGGACTCAACATCCTACAATATTTGCGTCAATGGAACTCCGGACTCGTTTTCGGCTACGCGTTCCAGATCAGACGCGCCCGCGGACACCGAGCTAGATCGGTTGTCGATTTTCGAATTCGGCGCCGCAGACTTCTTCCAGCACTCACCTTTTGGTGACATACTATTCTTTAAAGAACTTATCCTTGGAGGAGGACTCACAGCCGAACTAAATTGTTTAGATCCCACCCCGAACACCTCCGTACTAATTACGTGAGGGCAGAAGCCGACGACTGGCCAACCCTCAGATTGCATATAACACGGCCGCACAGGAGGAAACAATTTAAAGCATAATGAAATTACATTACAAAACAAGCTTTATCTTTATAATGCAAGGCAAAGGACAACATGAATGTATTCAGTCAAAAATAATGTCCTGCGAACATTGAGCTGCCACAAGTCAAGACCCCTCTACGACATCCGCGAAATATCGCTCGGGTGTGCAGTGCTCCTTGCCCTCTAGCGGCCCGCTGGCAACTTCAACAACGTTCATTTTCGCCCACCACATCTTGCAGCGAGCGAAGGCCATACGGGCACCTTCAATACAGGCGGAGCGCTCTATATCAACCAGCCACGGACAGGCCTCCACCAAAGGCCTCACGACTCCGAAGTAGCTGCCAGGCATAGCTTCGGCTGGCCATAGCCGGATTGTCAAATCCTTCATGGCTAGTTCGGCCACCCTGTGCAGCTCCACCAGCTGCTTCAGCTGATCGGTGAAGGACACGGGATGCTCTGGCGTCGCGTACTACGACCAGAATAGCTTCTCCGTAGAACCTCCTCCTTCGGCTCGGTTGAACTCTACAGCGTCTGATACGCTGCGTGGTAGATCCGCAAAAGCCCCTGGGGAACTCCGAACCCGGGTTAGTAAAAGGTATTACTTCTCCGCACACTTGCTTTTCATCTTAAATGCCTTACCCGCCGTGATCTTCTTGGCCTCCTGGATCTTCTGGAGGGCGGCCTGGGTCTCATTCCGTGCGGTCTCCGTGCTCTAACGTGCCTTGGTGAGCTCGGCCTCTTGAGCCGACACATCATTCTCCAAGGTCTCACATTTTTCACTGCATCCTGGAGCTCCTGCTGGATTTCCTTGACCCGGGCCTCGAGCTTCCTACGGGCGGCTTGCTGGTGGACAGCTTTCCCCTCGGCCTCGCCCAGGGCCTTCCTCAGGGCCTCGACCTCGGTCGCGACTCCTGCACATATTATGACACTACAGTCAATATACATCGCCTACGCTTTCCGAACATATAGCAAGTCGTTATTTACCTTGCTTCTCTTGAAGCCGAACCCTAACCTCGCCGAGCTCGTTCTCGGTCCGCTCCAGCCTCTGCCTCAATTCAGAGACTTCGACAGCATGCGAGGTTGCGGCCAACAGCGACGCCTGCCTATGCATACATGCTATGTTAGCCTCCTACAATAGATCCTCTGTCCGGTCCTTCTCACCGAATAGTGTCTCAGGGGCTACTGACTACAAGGGGTTTTCTCTCTTTCTATGTCACTTACCTCGAAACCTGTCAACAGGTTGCTGCAGGCCTCGTTCAGTCCACTCTTGGCGGAATGAACCTTCTCAATCACCGCACCCATAAGGACACGGTGCTCGTCCATAACGGAGGCGCCTCGCAGCGCCTCCATCAAGTTGTCCGGCGCCCCTGGATGGACAGGGACCACCGGCGGTAGCGGTGCACCCCCCTCCTTCAAAGGGGGCTGCTCGCCCGACTCTGGATCCATATTGGTCTCCGGAATCGTATTCGGCTGAGGGCCAAACTGGATGCGGCCCTCTTCGCCAGTTTCCATGGGGATCGTTTCCTCCATGTGTCCGGCAGTGGAGGCTTCGCCTGGTGGCGCTTCCCTGACAGAATCCTGGGCTCCTCCCCGGTTCGGATCGGCCCTCCGGGACAGCACTTCGGTGTCGTCCCCGGCCCCGGGGGAGTAAGGAGGCGGTGGCGACTGGCTCGCCATCTCTGACGGAGCCAACGAACCTCCAGACGAGGATCGCTGGATTAGGTCACGGGCCGGACTGCAATAATACAGTTAACCACATCAAGATAATGGAGAGAAAGGGCTGGATGTGCGCATGAGCGAGCCCTGTCACTTACGATGCGACCTGGGGCTTAGTGCGGGGGCGCCGTTCTAGACTACTGTCAACGTCCCACGCGGTGTTGACCGCTGGGGCGCCCTTCCCCTTTTTGGGCGCTTTCGCCTCCAGATGTGCCGAGGCCGCCCTCTTCTTCTTCTTCTCCTCGGGATGAGGGTTGTTTTCCTCCTCCTCCTCCTCCTCATTGTTGTTGTCCTCTAGAACGGAGGAATGGGCCTCATCGTCTTCGGACGTCGCGTCCGAAGTGCCCTTGCGACGGGGGCCACTCTTGGCCCCCTTGGCCTTCTTCTTGGCCTTCTTCTCCGGTGCCTTGTATGGCGCCGGCACCAGCATCTCCGCTAGGCGCGGGATGAACCGGTTCTTCGGGCAGTGGAGCCGGACACTGGATCCGCTTCGCCCTCTCCACCCAGTCCTAAAGGAACCATAATAAAAGCTCAGACGTCACCCTCGAAGCAATGAGGATGGGGATACGTCAGAAATACCATACCTTGCTGGCAGGGTGTGTACAATCGTGGCCACGGTCCGAATCCGTGGCCGGTGGCTTCTCGTTGCCCTTAAAAAGCAATTTCCAGGCGCCTTCGTGAGTAGTCTCAAAGAGCCTCACCAAGGTCTGGTGCTTCTTCGAATTGAACTCCCACAAAGGGCGGCTTTGGCGCTGGCACGGAAGAATCCGGCGGACCAGCATCACCTGGATGACGTCAACGAGCTTGACGTTCTTGGTCACCATGCTTAGAACGCGCGTCTGCAGCGCTATCAGCTCATCGGGTGAACACCAGTCCGGACTCTTCTTGACCCAGGAGGTGAGTTGCATGGGAGCACCGGAGCGGAATTCGGCAGCCGCGGCCCAGGTGGTGTCGCGAGGTTCTGTGATGTACAACCACTGCTTCTGCCATTCCTTTACTGTCTCCACAAAAGTGCCTTCGGGCCAGGAGACGTTGGATAGCTTGCTCACCATGGCTCCTCCGCACTCCGCATGCTAGCCATCCACCACCTTCGGCTTCACGTTGAAGACTTTGAGCCAATGCCCGAAGTGGGGATGGATGCCGAGGAAGGCCTCGCACAAGACGATAAACGCCGAGATGTTGAGGAAGGAGTTCGGGGACAGATCATGGAAATCTATCCCGTAATAATACATCAGCCCGCGGACGAAAGGGTGGAGTGGACACCCCAACCCGCGGAAGAAATGAGGAAGGAATACTACCCTCTCGTCGGGCTCCGGCGTTGGGACGATTTGTCCCTCGGCCGGCAAGCGGTGGGCTATTCCCTTCGCCAGATATCCGGCCGCTTGGAGCTCAGTAATGTCCTCCTCCTTGACGGAGGAGACCATCCACTTGCCTTGACCACCGGATCCGGACATGGTTGCTTGAGTGGAGAGGAGATGAGAACTTGGGCACTGGAGCTCGAGATCGGGAAGGCGGAGACAGAAAGAAAGCATGAGAAGAGGAAGAGGGGATCCTTATCTCCTTATAAAGGCAGCAAATATTAAACGCCTCCTCACTTGCCTTGAGATCCGCCTATTCCCAAGGGTTGTGTAAACGGCACGGTTGGGTTACCCATGCCCGCATTGATGAGAATCCCGTGATAAGGGGACACGATCTCTGCTTCGACAAGACGTGCCAATAGCAACCGCGTCTTGAAACATGGGACAAATGGTTCGAAATTATGACCGAACGGACGTAATGTCACATGGCAGAAAGCTGTCAGCGGATGGAACTCGTGTAAAATATATATATTCTCTCTGCGGTTGTGCATGGTGTGTAACAGGTCCGGATACAATCATCGCGTCCGAAGACTATCTTGGAGTTCGGAAGAAGGGGAACCCGCCTTGCAATGCCGAAGACAATCTGCGCGCCGGACTCCTCGTCATTGATGCCAGGTTCAGGGGCTACTAAGGGAGTCCAGGACTAAGGGGTCCTCGGGCGTCCGGCCTGTTATCTACTGGGCCGGACTGATGGGCTATGAAGACATAAAGACCGAAGACTGTACCCGTGTCCAGATTGGACTCTACTTGGCGTGGAAGGCAAGCTAGGCAACCGACTATGAAGATTTCCTCCTATGTAACCCTAGATCTCTCCGGTGCCTATATAAACCGGAGAGCATAGTCCGGATGGAGATATAATCATTACAATATATTCATAGGCTAGAGTTCTAGGGTTATCCATTACGATCTCGTGGTAGATCAACTCTTGTAGCACTCATATTCATCAAGATCAATCAAGCAGGAAGTAGGGTATTACCTCCATAGAGAGGGCCCGAACCTGGGTAAACATTGTGTCCCCCGTCTCCTGTTACCATCGATCCTAGATGCACAGTTCGGGACCCCCTACCCGAGATCCGCCGGTTTTGACACCGACCGAGAGATCAAGGCAAGGCAAACCTTGCGAGGCTTTCGTGCCGTGAGCCATGACGATCAAGGCCAGGCGGGCGCCAGCACGCGCAGTGTCCTTGTTTCCTCTTTGGTGCTAAGGAAGCAAGCGCAGGCGAGGAGTACCGAGGTGTCAAGCAAAGGTTTCCATATCAGTGCAATGAGACCAAGACCAGTAGGATAGCAAGACGGAGGTCACCATGGAGCCCAAGGCGGCGTCACCACCAGAGCCTTTTGCAGGCGAAGACTGCTTTTGTCAGATAAGCTGTACTAGCTGTCCCCTTTCAAATTGGCCGTTGTTGGCTCCCTTCCCGCTCAATATTTGGGGAGAGGACCAGGGCCTTTATAAATAGGACTAGCCATCACAATAGAGGGCAACTCGAAGAGAACTCAACTGAACTCAAGAACTCAGCTCGATCTGATCTATAGCCTATCCCTAGCCACACACCGAGCACAAGAACACCTCAACCCCAGGAGGTTGTTCTTCCCCTTGTAACTGTTCATCCTTAGCCCAAGCGGAAATCCACCACCACCACACTGGAGTAGGGTATTACACCACAACGGTGGCCCAAACCAGTATAAATATTGTGTCCCTTGTGTTGCGAGTTCGTCGAGTTAGCCCTTGAGATCTTAGCGAAGCTAGGACGTGGATCAGTAGGGGGAGATCTTCGTGCGCACCCCAGTGTTCGAACCTTGAGGGTTTTGCCGGAACCCGTGATCCGACAGTCTTCGTGCCCGCCAAGGTGGGGAGCGGCGCACCTCGAGCGCCCTGGCAGTTGCGGTCTCCCACCGTATCCTCGGGGGAAATGCTGGACCGAGAGGCCGACATCTTCCTGGAGTGGTGTTGATGAAGATGAAGCTAGGGAAGAAGGAGAAGGCGGGAGGCAGGCCGTCAGGTCGGAGTACGATGGCACCGACGCGTTTGTCTCGTACTGGCGACCTGCCGCCTTGTCTTTCCGTTCTTCCCCTCCCCTCACCGGCTCCATCACCGGCCTCTCGGTCACTGGGGAGGGGGCTGCTCTCTTCGTGCCTTCGCCTCCTCCAGCAGTCTTCCAGCTGAGCTCCGACGTCCCTCCCTGCCGGTGCTTGCGCTGGGGCTTCTAACAGGCCTCGGAGGTGGTGACCAGGGCATCGCCGAGCTGCTCCTTCTGCCCTCCTCCTTCGCAGCCTCGCCACGCCCGATCTTTGTCAGGTTGCGCCTCGCAGGCCATGATGGGACCGGGGTGGGCTCCTGCTT
The DNA here is from genome assembly GCF_018294505.1 of Triticum aestivum. NCBI lineage: Eukaryota > Viridiplantae > Streptophyta > Magnoliopsida > Poales > Poaceae > Triticum > Triticum aestivum. The sequence continues at coordinate 323,600,652 of NC_057802.1, read as the reverse complement.
GGGCGTTGCTCCTATCCCCTTCTCTTCCCACCGCACTACCTGGGATAAGAGGGATAGGGAGAGGAGTTTATGGGGCTCTTATCTTTTTTCAATCTTAAATCTGTAGGCACTTGCCAAATTTTAGTTCAAATAATGTAATCTCTTTGATCCATGTTTGTGTCTTGTAAGGTCCGTACTTGTTTGATTAGCATATCATTGAAAAAGATAAACCTTGCCAGGAACTCATGCATGTATATGTCCATGCAGAGGCCGAATGCCTCTAAATTTTTAAGTAAACGAGCTCCCCCGGCAGGCTATCCTGCCGGTACCCTCTATTTTGTTGCCGGGGAGTTAGGTCTACCTGGCACAAATCATAAAGAGGGACCAGCCCCCCGCCAGTCCTTTTCCACCAAAGGCCACTGCGACCACCCTGACCGAAGCAACATTCAAGTCGAAGGGTGGGACACTTATGTTTTAAAGGGTAGTAGGGTTTTCTCATGCACAAGACCTCACTTCCAGAACATGTATGGATAAAAGGAAGAACTTATCTGTTTGGCTTGTCGGAGACCGCAGTGCTGGCTTGTCTTCTCATCTCCTCTTGGGGACTGAAGCCACGGCAGGATCGATCCTGTAGTTTATGCAGATGAAAATGATGCCTGATGCGATCTTATCTACATGAACATGCAATGCTCATGATATGCTTATTCATGCATGCAACTTGTCGGGGGGCCCAGCGCTTCATTTATTTCTCTGCTGCTCAGGGTCTGCGCCTGGCTTTGTACAAGGGGTTACATGCAACTGAGGCAAGGCATGTACAAAAGTGTGGCTGCCGGGCAGGGCCCGATAGCCGCGCCTTACAGGTAGAACTTGCGGAGATGCTCAATATTCCATGAGTTTTGCAATTGAATGCCATCTTCGGTCTCCAGACGGACTGCGCCAGGTCTGGTGACTCGTACTACCCGGTAAGGGCCTTCCCACTTCGGCGTCAATTGTTTGTACCCTTGGCGGACTAAACGCGCCTAAGGACAAGGTCGCCTTCCTGAAAACACCGGGCATGAACCTTGCTGCTGTGATAGTGATGCAGGGCTTGCTGGTAGCTTGCAGCACGCGTAGCAGCCCAGAGACGGTTCTCCTCGAGAAGCACAGCGTCGTCACGCTGGTGCTGTTCCTACGCTACTTCATCGTAGGCAAGTACTCGAGGTGACCTGTAAATGAGTCCCATGGGGATAGCTGCTTCTGCACCATAGACTAGGGAGAAGGGAGGCTGTCCGATAGCTCAATTTGGTGTCGTTCTGAGGGACCAAAGAACCACCGGCAGCTCATCGATCCATCGCCTGCCGCACTTCTGCAGCTTATCAAATGTTCTTGTCTTGAGTCCCCGTAGCACTTCAGCGTTCGCCCTCACAGCTTGTCCATTGCCTCTAGGATGTGCAACAGAGGAAAATGAGATCTTGCTTCCAAGGGCATGAACATATTGCATGAAGGGGCGACTCGTGAACTAGGTGCCGTTGTCGGTGATGATCCGGGCAGGGACCCCGAAGCGGCACACCAATCCTTTCAAGAACTTGATAGCTGACTGAGAAGTCACCTTCCTCACAACATCTACTTCCGGCCACTTTGTAAACTTGTCGATTGCAATGAACAAGAATTCAAAGCCTCCGGCAGCTCGGGGGAAAGGGCTGAGGATTTCGAGCCCCCAGACCGAAAACGGCCATGACAAAGGGATTGTCTGAAGAGCTTGGGAACGCAGATGGATATTCTTGGAATGGAACTGGTAGTCTTCACACTTGGTGACTAGCTCGACCGCATCTTGGAGGGCTGTGGGCCAATAGAAACCTTGTCGGAAGGCTTTCCCAACCAAAGCCCTTGATCCAATGTGGGAGTTGCACATGCCTTTGTGTATTTCTGCCAGTAGTTCCGTTCCTTCTTCCTGGAAAATTCACTTCAATTTCACACCCTTGGGCCTTCTCCTATATAGTGTGTCATCGACAAACTGATACATACTGGCCCTCTAGGCTACTCTTTCCGCTTCTTCTTGCTCTTCGGGAAGTTCCCTGGTTTGGAGGAAATGGACTATGTGCCTTGCCCAAGTTGGAGCCTGGGGCTCGGCAACGAGGACTAGCGGCACCTCCTCGTTCGTGGGAGTGCAACCCTCAACCGCGGGGACTGGAGGCTCGGCAGGAGGGTGCAGCCCGGCAATCGAAGGGGAGTTGTTTCCAGCAAGGTCGATGCCAGGAGCCCCGAGAGGCTCTACCGGGAGAGGCTTACCGGAGTCCAATTTCCTCCTCTTTCGGGCCATTGTTGTCTGGGATACGGAGGGATGAGTAAGATGGAGAACAAAAGTTCCTGGTTCCACATGAAGCTTCTGCGTAGTGCACTTTGACAGATGATCAGCAATGCTGTTTTCCGCACAGGGTACGTGCTCTGTTGCAATCCGTCAAAGTGCTCCTCCAATCTTCTCACTTCCTCGACGTATGCCTCCATCAATGGACTTTGGTAACCCTTGTTGACTTGTCTCACCACAAGTTGTGAATCTCCTCGAATGATCAGTTTCTTGATCCCCAATTCTGTGGCAATTCTAAGCCCGGCAAGGAGCCCTTCATACTTTGTCGTATTGTTGGTCGCCTTCTCCCGGGGAAAATGCATCTGGACGACGTACTTCAGGTGCTCTCTAGTGCGAGCAACGAGAAGCACGCCAGCCCCTTCACCTTATAGGGAGAAGGAACCATCAAAATGCATGATCCATTCTTGCGGTGCTTCCTTGCCGGGGATAACTGTTTCCAGCACTTCTTCATCAGGGGTAGGCGTCCATTCTGTAATAAACTCTGCCAATGCCCTTCTCTGAATCGTTGATGTGCTCTCAAATTTTAGGCCAAAGTTGGATAACTCCAATGCCCATTCCACTATCCTGCCGGTAGCCTCTGGGTTTTGAAGTATCATTTGCAACGGGAAGCGGGTGACAACCGTGATCTCATGGGCTTGGAAGTAGTGGCGCAGTTTCCTTGAGGCCATGACAAGGCCAAAAATCAATTTTTGCACGCCTAAATACCTGGATCTATCCCCCTGCAACTGGGAGCTAACGAAGTATACTGGGCGCTGCACCACCTTCTTCCTTGCCGCGTCCTTGGGGTTGCCTCCGCTGTCGTGCTCCTCTTTGTCCTGATCCACATCTGGCCTTGTCGGGTTGTTCTCTCTCTCTCTCTCTTCCCTGGGAGAGACATTTGCTGAGGCTGTTGTCTCCTCCACTTCCGCTATGCCACTAAAGTTGCGCTAACCACTTGATTAGTCGCTGCCAAATATAACAGCAAGGGCTCTTGCGGTTTGGGTGCAACCAAAGTGGGCACAGAGGATAAGTAGGTCTTCAAATCTTGCAGCGCTGCTTCTGCTTCCGGGGTCCACTTCATGGGCCCTGCCTTCTTCAAAATCTTAAAGAATGGCAAGGCGCGCTCGGCACACTTGGAGATGAACCTGCTAAGTGCGGCAATGCATCCTGTCAAACGCCTCACATCCTTAACTGTCTTGGGTGCCTGAATCTGCTCGATGGCCTTGATCTTATCTCGGTTGGCCTCGATCCCATGGTGGGACACAAAGAAACCAAGTAGCTTGCCGGAGGGAACACCAAACACACACTTCTCCGGGTTCAGCTTCAAGTTGATCTTATGCAGATTAGCGAATGTCTCCTCTAAATCCTGGATGAGGGTTGATTTTTTCTTGGTTTTGACCACAATATCATCCATATAAGCCTCAATGTTCCTGTGCAACTGTGGTTCAAAACCAACCTGGACTGCTCTTGCAAAGGTGGACACGACACTCTTCAACCCGAAAGGCATGCGCATGAAGCAATATGTGCCACATGGGGTGATGAATGAGATCTTTTCTTCATCTTACTTGGACATAAAGATCTGATGGTATCCAGAGTATGCATCCAGAAAGGAGAGCAAATCACACCCGGAAGTGGAATCCACAATCTGGTCGATGCACGGCAAGGGGAATGGATCCTTCGGGCATGCCTTGTTCAGATCCGTGAAATCTATGCAAAGACTCCATTTCCCATTAGCCTTGCACACAACCACTGGATTTGCTGACCATGTTGGATGTAGAACTCCTCTGACCAAACCAGCTGCCTCAAGTTTCTTGATCTCCTCGGCAATGAACTGCTACCACTACAAGGGCTGCTTCCGAACTTTCTGCTTGACGAGCCGGGCATGCAGGTAGACAGCAAGGTGGTGCTCGGTTACCTCCCTGGGAACACCGGGGATATCAGATGGTTGCCAGGCAAACACATCGATATGCCTGCAGGAAGGCAACGAGCGCGCTTTCCTATTTATCATCAAGGGTAGCACTGATAGTGAAAGTACCATCAGCGCCAGCCAGCCCTGCCGGGACCTTTTTAACTTGGGGTGCAGCAGCCTTGGATTTCTTGTTGTTGGAACTCTCCATCACGTTTTTTTAGGAACAATGGACAGTGAGGGCACCCCCTCACTGACTTTTATATTTATGCCAGGAACACAAAATTACACAAGGGGGCTTACATGGGTATAGAGAAAGGGAGAGACCCTATACACAGGTATAGGAAGGGGTACAAGTGCATTGTAACAGCGCGCTACACAGAAGGGTCGATTGGGCCGACCACTAGTTCAATAAAAGGCCATAGGGCATCCTTCACGCGATGCTTCATCATTCCAAAATCACTTCGAAATCTCTGGCGCCATCAATTCCTCGTGGGGGTGATCGCTCTAATGTGCTTTTTGTTACGCTCTTTCCAGATGCTCCAAGCCGCCACAATGAAGATTTCCATGAACATGGGTGGCCTTTTGGAATTCCTGCTCGCAGATTTCCTGTTCATTCCCTCCATCACTTTCATCATTGCAATCTTCTTTCTCTCGGCCCCTAGCGGGTTTCCCTTGGTTCCGAGGAGCCTTGCTGGGGCGATTTGCTTCACCGCCCGGCACTTCCCGCCAGTACCATTCTGACCCTTTTCTTTATCACGCTTCTCATAGTCAGCCTTCTGCCTTTTGATGAGCTGCTCAACTTGATGACACTCCTGGAGATCGTGGCCTTTGGTCTGATGAATCTTTCAATATGTCCCATCACTTTTCCCAGCTTTCTCGGCAGCCGCAGCCCCCCAGCAGTCAGCGCACGCGGCAGCCTCCTTATCGGGGGCTTCTACCTTAACCTTCTTGCCAGTACTAGGCATGCCTGATCCCTCAACGGTCATCACCGCCTTATCTTTGCGCTTCTTTTTGCGCTTCTTGTTCTTCTTCTTCTTCTGACTAGTGGTCTCGTCGTCATCCTCTGAGTCGATGTCGACGCAATCTTCCTCTCCAGGAAGTTGCCTCCTCTCCTCCACCCGAGCACACTTGTCCGCCAAGGTGTAGAGCTCCTTCACAGTCTTGGGCAACCGAATGTTCATCTTGTAACGTATCCCGCGGTTGCGCACATTAGACTAGAAGGCAGATATCACAGCTGCCGGGTGGATGTTTGGGATGTTTCTGTGGACTCGGCTGAATCTCTGCAAGTACTTTGGTAGAGTCTCACCTTCTTTCTGTTGAAGAAGCTGCAAGTCGCTGGGCCACCCTAGTTCTTGGTGGCCACCCGTGAAGGCGCCAATGAACTCATGGCACAGGTCAGCCCAGGTCGAAATGGACCTCTCCGGCAAGTACATCAGCCAAGACCTCACTTTTGACTTGAGTGCCAAAGGGAAGTAGTTGGCGAACACCTTCTCATCTCTTCCCCCGGCAGCTTGAACAATGATGGTGTAGATGCTCAAGAACTCTGTCGGGTTCAGTTTCCCATCATACTTCTCGGGTATCTCTAGCTTGAAAGTGCGAGCGGACGGCCAACGGACTTGCCGCAATTCATGGGTGAAAGCAGGGCACCCAACCTCGAAAGGCACGCACCCGCCATCTCCGAGCGCAGGCTCGTTGACGTCAGGGCCATCGCACCCACTGGACCGGCGGTGGTCGTTGCGGCGCCCCTCGACGATGATGCGCGCACCTTCCCTCCGCCTGTCCTCCGGGGCCAGCAGTTGGCCTTGACGCGCTCAAGGGTCGGAAGAGGCCATCGAGACGTCATCGGGCTCTTGGTTTCGTTGCTCCCGTGCTGCTTGCCGTGGTGGGGATTGCATCGTGGGGGTGACCCCCGCTATACGGTCAGCCGCACAAGCCGTTGTCGTTGCCTGGGGAGGCCGCGGTGGGCCAACTCGCTGTGATCCTTCCACCTCGGCGAAACCAATCAGACTTTCGATGGTGGCTCGCCACTCATCCATCTGATCGGCTGCCGGCGGAAATCTCAACAGCATATGGGCTCGCGTCATGGCCTCTGAGGCAGTGCTTAGCATGGGCGATGACGATGTATATCGTAGCGTCGCTCGGCTCCTGATGGTGCCGGTGGCGACCGTGCCGCGCCCTCGTTGTTGCGAACCAGCCGCTTGGTTGGTGTGGTGACGCGGTGGAGGCGCTTGAGGGCCAGTGGCTCCGTTGGGCACAATAGCTGGGTCGGCCCGTTCCGGAGGTGGCGCGTGCCCTGCGGTCGCGCCCAGGACGGGGGCGGCCAGAGGGTTGCGATTAGCCTCTGAACAAGCGCCACCACTGCGGTTGTGCCCTTCGGCAAGGAGAAGGGGTTCAGGCGGAAGAATCACTCCCTCCGTACCTCGTGGAGCATGGCCGCTGGGATGTTGCTGATACTGTCCTTCCCAAGTGCCTTCCGCTCCTGCTTCTGCCGTGGGGGAGGTGGTGACAACGCCGCCTACGCCGACCACGTCCCCCGCACCATCCGCATCCTCACGCATCCCCGCATTCCCCGCGACGCTGACGATCGCGGGCGGCGGAGCTTTTGAGGTGGACGTGTGGTTTGCAGCTCCAGGCTTCTTCTTGGGCGCCATGGTCGATGACAAAAATGGCGATGAAGATGACGCGCTACTGACACTCTCAGGTTCGCGCAAGTGATCCCCCTACCTGGCACGCCAAAGATGTTGTGGGAATCCACGGCCACTTATGGGGCCATGACCCCCTTTTTGGTTCGGCGGGGGGATAGGCATGTTGCACAAACAGCGGAGAAGTGTAGCACAGCGCGGCAGAGATCACATGGGCAGTTTTACCCAGGTTTGGGCCACCATGAGGCGTAAAACCCTACTCCTGCTTTGGTGCATTGATGGTGGAAATATGGTGGCGAACGTAGCGCACTTGCCCGGCAAGGTTACCTCGGGGCGAGAGTGGCTATGCGCGTATGAATGTGTGAGGGTCCGGATTAGCCAACCCTTTCTACGGTCGCCATGGCCTCCTTTTATAGATTAAGGGGTCACCAAAGTGGCAAATCAGTCTTTACACACTAATTAGATAGCAAACAGTGCTATCGCACCTAACTCTGCAGGCTGACAGAGCACATTAAATGCACCATCTAGTGTCACATCACAGCATGCCCGGCAAGCCAGCTTTGCACCTGCTTGCTTGACAAGTCTCGGAACGGGTGTCATATGGAGGTGTTCGCTGTAGGAAGTGGCTGGCATGTGGCAAGAAGTTGCCACTTAGTCACTTAGGGGCTTGACACCGCACTGATCGATGACTTGTGTCACTTGTGAGGTGGAGCGGTGGCGTGGCTTGCCTCCGCTAGCCCCAGCAGGCGTGCTTGGACGATCTAGAAGCTGGCTTCCGGGGCAAACCCAACCTTGCCAGGCTCGCCTTCCCGGTAAGGGAGGTTCTTTCCTTAGCGATATCTTGCTCCTCTTGCTCATCTTGGTCTTCCTGATCTACACTTGGGTCCTTCAAAGGAATTGATCCCTCCTGCTCCGGTTGTTCATGGTGTTGTTAATCTTGTCTTCGCTCCTGTGCACAGTCCGGGCAACGGACCCAGGGTTTGTTGCACCGACACCGTTTGGGCTCCGGAGAGGGGGATCCGTCGCCATCATCATCATCAACAACCTTCCTCCATCACCAATTTCATGACGCACACCACCGTGCATTAGTAATTCCATTGTAGGCTTGCTGGACGGTGATGGGTTGGATGAGATTTATCATGTAATTGACTTAGTTTTGTTAGGGTTTGATCCCTAGTATCCACTATGTTCTGAGATTGATGTTGCTATGACTTTGCTATGCTTAATGCTTGTCACTAGGGCCCGAGTGCCATGAATTCACATCTGAACCCTTTATGTTTCCATGAATATATTTGTGTTCTTGATCCGATCTTGCAAGTTGTAGACACCTATTATGAGTTATGATCCACGTACCCTAAGGTGACAATAATTGGGATTCTTTCCGGTGATTACCATAGTTTGAGGAGTTCATGTATTCACTAAGTGCTAATGCTTTGGTCTAGTTCTCTATTAAAAGGAGGCCTTAATATCTCTTAGTTTCATTAGGACCCCGCTGCCACGGGAGGGTAGGACAAATGATATCATGCAAGTAAGTTCTTTTCCATAAGCACGTATGACTATATTCAGAATACATGCCTACATTAGATTGATGAATTGGAGACAGTTCTGTGTCACCCTAGGTTATAACTATTGCATGATGAATGCCATCCGACATAATTATCCATCACTGATCCATTGCCTACGAGCTTTTCACATATTGATCTTTGCTATGTTACTTTGTCGTTGCCGCTATTACAATTGCTACAAAACTGTTACTATTATTTTTGCCACCGTTACTTCCATACTACTTTGCTACTAAATACTTTGTTGCAGATATTAAGTCTTTCAGGTGTGGTTGAATTGACAACTCAGCTGCTAATACTTGAGAATATTATTTGTCTCCCCTTGTGTCGAATCAATAAATTTGGGTTGAATACTCTACCCTCGAAAACTGTTGTGATCCCCTATACTTGTGGGCTATCAAGACCTTTTTATGGCGCCATTGCCGGGGAGCATAGCTCTATTCTCCGAGTCACTTGGGATTTATATCTGTTGATTACTATGAAGAATTTGAAACATACCAAAACCAAGATTTATCCCTCTACTACGAGGGGAGGTAGGGAACTGCCATCTAGGTCTGCACTAGATTCACCTTCTGTTTTGAGCAAGCTTGCGACACCTACACCTGCTATTGATTCTGATATGTCGCATGTTATTGATGAGATACTTCTGCTATGAATGATTCTTATGATGATACTACTTTGCTTGATAAAACTGTGCCACTGAGTGAAGTACTTGATGAACACCTTGCTAGAGTTAGAACTATTGATTATGCTGAATATGATGATATTTCTGAAAGTGATGAAATTATTGAAGCTGAAAAACTTTGAAACACCTGATAAGACTAGCTCTCCTAGATATGAACTTCCTGTTATGCCTAAGGGTTATGTTATGGATGGAGAGGTAGCTAGGGACTTTCTTGCTTGTAAGGATAGAAATGATCTTAAGAAATTATTATGCAAGTGGAAAGAAAAATCTTTGAATGCTAGAATGCAATATGATCCTAAGTTGGCGACTTCACTTATCTTTTTTACTGATAAGGATTATGAATTCTCTGTCGATCCTGAGTTAATTACTTTGGTTGAATTTGATCCTTTCCATGGTTATGAATCTGAAATTGTTGTGGCACATCTTACTAAATTGAATGATATAGCCACCCTCTTTGCTCATGACGAAAAAAATCACTATTACTACATTCTTAAATTGTTTCCTTTCTCGTTAAAGGGTGATGCTAAGCTATGGTTTAATTCTCTTGCTCCTGGTTGTGTGCGTAGTCCCCAGGTTATGATTTATTACTTCTCTGAAAAATATTTCCCTGCTCATAAGAAACAAGCTGCGTTAAAGGAAATATTAAACTTTGTGCAAATTAAAGAAGAGAGTCACCCACAAGCTTGGCGGAGGCTTCTCCAATTACTTAATGCTTTGCCTGATTATCCTCTCAAGAAAAATGAAATACTTGATATCTTTTATAACGGACTAACCAATGCTTCTAGGGACCACCTAGATAGTTCTGCTGGTAGTGTTTTCAGGGAACGAACTGTTGAGCAAGATGAATTGCTATTGAATAATATATTGAGTAATGATAATGACTGGACACTTCCCGAACCAACTCCTAAGCCAACTCCAAGAAGAGAGGTATTCTATTTCTCAGTCCTGAAGATATGCAAGAGGCAAAGAAATTTATGAAAGAAAAAGGTATTAAAGCTGAAATTGTTATGAATCTACCGCCTATTGAAGAAATACATGGTCTTGATAACCCGACACAGGTAGTAGAGGTAAATTCTCTCTATAGATTTGATGAAGGTGATATTCCTCATAATAAGTCTGCTAGTCAATGCTTGGATGAATTTGATAATATTATTGTGAAACAAGAAAACTTCAATGCTTATGTTAGTAGACAATTGAAACGCAATGCTTACATGCTTGACTGCTTGCGTGATTACATGAGTAGAACTATTAGTGATCTTAAGATTATTAGTAAGCATACCTCCATGGTTAAAACTCAAGTAGAACAAGTACTTAAGGCATAGGATGATTTGCTTAATGAGTTGAATAGTAAGAACAATGATAATGTTGTTAGGGTTATGACTAGAGGTGGTAAGATGACCCAGGAACCTTTGTATCCTGAAGGACATCCTAAGAGAATTGAGCAAGATTCTCAGGGAATTCATACTGATGCTCCTAGTCCTCCTAGTAATAGAAAGAAAAAGAAAACTGATAGGACTTTACATGCTTCTAGTGAACCTGTTATAGATACACCTGAGAATCCAAATGATATTTCTTTTTCTGATGCTGAGACACAATCTGGTGATGAATATGAATCTAGTGATAATGGTAATGATGATGCTCAAACTAGTAATGATAATGATGTGGAGATTGAAACTGCCGTTGATCTTGATAACCCACAACCTAAGAATAAACGTTATGATAAGAGAGACTTCGTTGCTAGGAAGCATGGTAAAGAAAGAGAACCATGGGTTCAGAAACCCATGCCCTTTCCTCCTAAACCATCCAAGAAAAAGGATGATGAGGATTTTGAGCGCTTTGTTGAAATGCTTAGACCTGTCTTTTTGCATATGCGTTTGACTGATATTCTAAAAATGTCTCCATATGCTAAGTATATAAAAGATATTGTTACAAATAAAAGAAAGATATCGGAAGCTGAAATTTCCACTATGCTTGCTAATTTCACTCTCAAGGGTGGAGTACCAAAGAAATTAGGAGATCCAGGAAAACCAACTATACCATGCTCCATTAAAAGAAACTATGTTAAAACTGCTTTGTGCGATTTGGGAGCCGGTGTTAGTGTTATGCCTTTCTCTTTATATCTTAGACTTGAATTGAATAAGTTGACACCAACTGAAATCTCTTTGCAAATGGCTGATAAATCAACTGCTATACTCATCGGTATTTGTCAGGATGTGCCTGTCGTAGTTGCAAATGTTACTATTTTAACGGACTTTGTTATTCTTGGTATTCCTGAGGACGGTAGTATGTCGATCATCCTTGGTAGACCCTTTTTGAATACTGCAGGGGTTGTTATTGATTGCAACAAAGGCAATGTCACTTTTCATGTTAATGGTAATGAGCATACGGTACACTTTCCGAAGAAACAACCTCAAGTTCATAGTATCAATTATATTGGAAAATGTTCAACTATTGTTATTGGAGGTTTTGAATTCCCTCTTCCTACTATCAAAAAGAAATATGATATTCTTACTGTTGGGGACATGCATATCCCCGTTGAGGTAACCTAGTGTTATTCGAAAATTCTCCAGTTTCATGTTACTCGAAAGAAGTTTGTTAATAAGACTTGATCAACCTTGTTAATGGATTCCTTTTGATGGGCATGAGATGGATGAATTTAGAAAGCACAACTTCCTACACCTACTTTTTACTTTATGTTATTTAGTTTAAATATAGCAAAAACACTATTATTCGTCTGTTTTCTGAATTATCCGGGAAATAAAAAAAGTTCCGAAAATAAAAGTTCTCCAAATGCCCTGAAAATTAGTATGATTTTTTATAGAATATTTAAGGATTTTTAGCACTGAGAACACACCAGGGGGCTCCACCGGTGCACCACAAGGGTGGAGGGCGCGCCCCTTGCCTTGTGGGTCCCATGTGGGTCCCCCTCACTTATTCCAGCACCCATCCACTTTGCCTTCCTCCAGAAAAAATCATCCCGTTGGTCAAACCCGTGTTCTAGCTCATCTTGCTACCATTTTTTATCTCCTTGTGCAAAGCTCCATTTGCAAAACTGGTTTGGGGGATTGTTCTTCGGTATGCGACTCCTCCAATGATCCAATAGCTTTTGTTCTAGTGCTTTATATATTGCAAAATTTTGCTGCTGAGGTGACCCTGTTCTTGAGCTTGCATGTCAATTTATATGGTCCAAAGTAGTTTTGATGCATGATATAGCCTCTAGACGCTTGTAGGAGTAGTTGCTATCAATCTTGTTGACTTTGGTTCACCTTTATTTTGAGTCACTAAAAATTTCAGAAAATTTCAGAGAAAAGAAATGATGAGAGATGGCTAGGTGGCTCTTCGAGCCGGGGTTCAAAGGAAAATGAAAATGTAGAGAAGAAGAAGCCCAAGTACAACCTTCCTCGCATCGTGAAGGTTCGGCCGTGTGAATGGCCAAGTGATGCATTCTTGAGGGCTGCTGGAATTTATGAGGATTTCTATCATTTGGCGGAGAATGCAGGCATCACCGACTTCCTCCACGATAAATGTGACCAATACCTCTTACTCACTAATACCTTTGTGCAAAATTTTCACTTTCGTTATAGGGAAAACCCTCCTATGGTAGAATTCCACTTATATGATGAGCATAACGAGATGACACTTTATGATTTTTGTGAGGTTTGCAAATTGCCTCATGAGGGCAGCGTCAGTGAACCACGTCCTAGAGACGTGGAAGACTTTGTTGCTAAAGTTACCATAGGGGAAGAGAGAGGGGTGTCGGAAGCGAGAGTGGCTAGTTTGCATTTTTCCTATTTTGCGCTATTACTCATTATTTGTCGGGAGATGTTTAATTGGTCGGGGGAGAGTGGAGGCCTTAGTGCCCCTGACCTCGCTATTTTGCGCCATGCTTTACTTCGCGATAGAACTTTTAGTTTAGGCGCTATGGTTGCTCGACGGTTGAGTTTAAACCGTTCGAGGGGTCCTATCTTTGGGGGTATCTATGCTTCACGCCTTGCTAAACGATTCGAGATACCTATTAGGCACGATGAGGAAGAGGAGATGTTGCTACCCACTAGATACTTAGACTATAACAGTATGGTAGCACATGATTTTATTAGTGATGATAAGGATAAGAGACTCATCTATAACCTGGTATTTAGCCAGGAGACTTGTCAGATTATTACTTTACCCACCTTCTTTGTTCGATATTCATTCAGGCAGGTACCTCATTTTGCCTGAGGACATTTATGCATACTGGGAGCGGATGCGATCCCCAGTTCCTGAGCCAGAACCATCACGTGATCCGTATGAGGCGTCTATTTATTAGTGGGAGCCATAGGAGCTCGCTAACCAGTGGAACCCTCGGGATCCTCCTCAGTACCCAGGAGAGGGCTACTTTGGTCCGTGGGCATAGACCAACTCAGGCCAAAAGCCTAAGCTTGGGGGAGTATGTATTTCTCACCGACATTACATTCATGTTCACACACTCATTCCAGTTGTCGGTGTTCATACTTTTTCATTTTATTATCCATGTTAGTTTATTTCTTTTCTTGCTTTCTTCTTGTGTGTTTGAAAAACTTTGAGAAAATAAAAAAATAGTTGTAGCTTCTTTTTAGTTTTCCTTGTTTAGTAGTAGTATTAAAGAAAACCCACAAAGATTTCTCGTTCTTCTTTTGCTTGTTGGGAGCTTTCCCGTGTAAATATTTTTCTCGTTCTTCTTTTACTTTCTTCAGGAAAAAAACTCCAAAAATATTTCAGTGTGTTTCTTTGAAATTATTTTTCCTTTCTTTGGGTCAAGAGGAGAAGAGCACGATGAAAATGTTGAGTGGCTCTCATATGCATTATTTTTAATCTCACAGAGAGACCATATTACCTTGTCTTCCCCTTTGAATAAATGTTTGGAGATTCCAGCTTAGTCCAATGCACGTGCACCCTTATTATTATCCACACCGTTCGGTCGTGCAAGTGAAAGGCAATAATGACAATATTTGATGAAATGATTGAGATGAGGAAAAGCTAGTATGAACTCGACCTATTTTGTTTTTGTAAATATGATTAGTTCATCGTTCTTGATTCAACCCATTATGAATGAAACATGTTTGCAATGACAATCATGGATTATAGTTACGCATGCCATGCTTAATTAGCTAGGAGTTTATAATGGTTTACCTTGCGTGCCAACATGCTTTTAAGACGGTTGTGATGTAGTGTGATAGGATGGTATCCTCCTTTGAATGATTCAAGTGGCTTGACTTGGCACATGTTCACGCATGTAGTTGAAACAAAATAAACATAGCCAACATGATATTTATGTTCATGGTGATTTATATCCTACTCATGCTTGCACTCAGTGTTGGTTAATCTCAATGTATGTTTATGACTGTTGTCGCTCTCTAGGTGGTCGCTCCTTAATCTTTTGCTTGCCTTCACATGTATTAAGCGGGAATACTGCTTGTGCATCCACTTCCTTAAACCCAATGTCATTCCATATGAGTCCACCATACCTACATATATGCGGTATTTACCTGTCGTTCCGAGTAAATTTGCATGTACCAAACTCTAAACCTTCAAATGATAATATGTTTTGTACGCCCGAATCGCTCATGTAGCGACTGGGGGCTGTCAATTCTTCCATGCTAGGCGGATTATTCTCACAATGAGTGTTGATTCTCTTGTCATTCACGAGAAAGTGGCTAGTAATTGGGATGCCCAGTTCCATGCTCAAATCAAATCAAAATAAATATCAAACAAAACTCCCCCAGGACAGTTGTTGGTATGGACGGTACCCGGTGTTTCGGATCAGCCGTGGAGTGTGCTTGTTGGTGGAGGGGGAGTAAAAACTTTACCATTCTGTTTGGGAACTGCCTATAATGTATCTAGTATGGAAGATACCAAGATCTCTTGGTTGTTATGTTGACAATGAAAGCATACCGCTCAAAATAATATTCATCTCTATTTTAAAACTCGAGCTCTAGCACTTCTGCAAATCCCTGCTTCCCTTTGCGAAGGGCCTATCTATTTACTTTATTGCTGAGTCATCATCCTCTTATAAGAATCACCAGTTAGAGAGCACCACTATCATTTGTATGCATTGTTATTAATTGATATTGAGTACGACTGTGACTAGATCTCTTTTACCATGAATTACTATGTCTAGTCAGTCCTTGACCTTCAGGGGTGCTCTGCATTTATGTTTTGCGGTCTTGATAACCCACAAGTATAGGGGATCAATTGTATCCTCTTTCGATAAGTAAGAGTGTCGAACCCAACGAGGAGCTAAAGGTAGAACAAATATTCCCTCAAGTTCTATCGACCACCGATACAACTCTACGCACGCTTGACGTTTGCTTTACCTAGAACAAGTATAAAACTAGAAGTACTTTGTAGGTGTTTTTGGATAGGTTTGCAAGATAATACAGAGCGCGTAAATAAAAAGTAGGGGCTGTTTAGCAGAAGACACAACTAAGTTAGTTTTAGTAGAGAGCTTTTTGTCACACAAGAAAGTTATTTGTCCCTAAGCAATCGATAACTAGACCGGTAATCACTATTGCAATTTTATTTGAGGGAGAGGCATAAACTAACATACTTTCTCTTATTGGATCATATGCACTTATGATTGGAACTCTAGCAAGCATCCGCTACTACTAAATATCATTAAGGTAAAACCCAACCATAGCATTAAAGTATCAAGTCTCTTTATTCCCATACGCCATGACCCACTTATCCGTGTTTGTGTTTCAGTCACTCACGCAACGCAGAAAATAAGCAAACCATGAACATATTGCAAACCCTACAGCGGGGATCCCTCATGCTTGCGCGACACGGAGAGCACCATAGGACAACACCAATAATAAAACATTCAACTCAAACCAATCACGATCATCAATTAACCCATAGGATAAAACGGATCTACTCAAACATCATAGAATAGCCATACATCATTAGGAAATAATATATAGCGTTGAGCACCATGTTTAAGTAGAGATTACAGCGGGTAAAAGAGGGGTTACACCACTGCATAGAAGGGGGAAGAGTTGGTGATGAGGGCGGTGAAGTTGTTGGTGTAGATTGTGTAAGTGCATCTAGTGCCACCCCTAGTTGGTTTCGGAGTATTGACGACAAACCTGGTTGAGGGACTAATGTGTTTGTGAGAATTGCAGGATAACACAGGTAGTAGTCCCTCATTGATTCGGTTTACCTACCGGAGATGACCCCTAAAAATGTATGAAGACATTTAAGATAATGGTGGTTTGTGAAGATATTCACATGGAAGACTATGACATGAGAAGACATCGTGTGAAGACTATGGAGCGCGAAGACTTAGTTGTTTTGTTGTTTCCTTTTCTTCTTTGTTGAGTCATAGGAACCACCGTACTGTTAAGTGGGGTCCCAGTGAACAATGTCAGAGCGACTAAAGTGATGCTCAACCACAATCCTATGTCTTCGAGCGAAGACAATGAGAGCAAATCTTATCCAGAGCTGATGAGTCAGCTTTACTTGTAGCCCAAGTCAAGCTGCCGCGTGTGTTTGAAATCTGACCGTTGGAACACGTGGCAGTTCCTTAGTGACCCAGGGTCATTTCGGACAAATCAGATCGGGTTGCCTAGTGGCTATAAATAGCCCACCCCCTACACCATAAATTGGTGGCTGCTCAGAGTTAGTGCACGGCTTCTGTCGTTTGAGAGCAACCCACTTCCGAAGCTTTTGAGAGAGAGAAATCCTTGTGAGGACAAAGCCCAAACACCCAGAGCCAAAGAGTGTTAGGCATCACTGAATTCTTTCTGTCTGCGTGACCTGAAGACTTGTTACACTTGACGACTGTGAATCCTCCAGCCGGTTAGGCGTCGCGTTCTGAGCATCCAAGAGTCATTGTGGATTGCCAGTGAACGAAGTCTGTGAAGGTTTGGAAGTCTACCTTGAAGACTTACCAAAGTGATTGGGCGAGGACTGGGTGTCCTTAGCTCAAGGGGAATAAGATGAAGACGCGGTCTTCTGAGTTAAATCTCAGCCTCCCTAACCAGACGTACAGTTGTCATAGCAACTGGAACTGGTCCAACAAATCCTTGTCCTCAACAAGTGACTGGTTCTATCCTCTCCCTCTCTTTACTTACAGTTTGTCTTCGTGAAGTCATTGGCTGCTTGCACTACCTGTTTGACTTCACTGTGTGACTACTATCATTGATTGGCTTCATACTATCTTCCATCCTGATCTTTACTACCTAGCTGCTGTTAGTCTTCGTGCTTTCACTTCATTGCATACTCGATTATGGCTTGCTTAGTGTAGTCTACCTTCCGCTGCATATCAATAGGTTCATTTTTATTGTTTTTCTTCAAAACTCTCATGTTTTGAAGACTTTCATAAAAATCGCCTATTCACCCCCCCCTCTAGTCGATAACTAGCACTTTCAATTGGTATCAGAGCAAGGTACTCCCTTGTTATGTGTGATTCGGTTTAACCACCTAGAGTTTTAGCTATGTCGACTGCAGGGATAATCAACGTCACCGCTGCTTGCCCCGTCTTTGATGGAACTGAATATCCCTACTAGAAGAATAAGATGCGCATGCATCTTGAAGCCATTGATGTCGACCTCTGGTATGTCGTCAAGAATGGTGTCCCCAAGACTGGTGAAGGTGTCACTCCTGCTGATGTCAAGAAGTTCATTCAATTGGATTCTACTGGCAAGAACATCATCTGTGGTCATCTGACCAAAGGACACTATGGCCGTGTGAGTGCTCTGGAAACGTCGAAGCTAGTCTGGGACTGGCTCTCCAAGGTCAACAAAGGCGTCTCAACCCAGCGAGATCAAAGGATCAGTGTTCTTCGCAACCTCTTCAACCGCTTCAAGAGAAACGACAATGAGAATGTCCAGCTCACGTTTGATCGCCTCACAGACATCACAAATAAGCTTCGTGCTCTCGGCGCCACTGAGATCACCAAGCATGAAATCGTCAAGACACTGCTGAGATCACATGACAGCTCGTTCGACACCCTTGCCCTGATGATACAATAACGCCCTGACTTCAAGACACTCGATCCGTCTGACATACTTGAGAGGCCGAACACACATGAGTTCCAGCTATCTAAGAAAAGAGATATCTATGGTCCCAACTATGGACGAACTCGTGCTTTGAAGGCAAAAGTTGTTTCCTCATCTGAAGAAGAATCTGACTGTAGTTCTGATGATCCTGAAGACATTGGAAAGGAGCTTGCTATGCTTGTGAAGAAGTTCTAGAAGTTCACTAAGAAGAAGGGCTTCAGAAAGTCTTCACGATCCAGCTCAAGAAATGATGAAGCTTCCACTCATGACTACAAGAAGAGAACATGTCACAAGTGCAAGACACATGGACACTACATCTCTGAGTGTCCATAGTGGGACAATGTGAACTAGAAGAAGAAGAGCAAGGAATATGATTCTGATGACAAGAAGAAAAAGAAATCCTCAAAGTCTTCTTCCAAGTCCTCATCCAAGTCTTCATCTCATAAGAAGAGCTCATCTGTCAAGGCTAGTGCTTTTGTTGGCAAGGAGATGGATTCAGAGGAGGAGTCTGCTTCTGAGGAGGCGGAGGTGGAGTCTGAGGAGGAGTCCGACCCTGGCATTGCAAGTCTGGCTCTAGCTACGGCCTACGTTGCCAAGTCCATCTTCAACATTGAAGACAATGGCCCCGTCACCAATGCTGATGCTAATGACAAGGACGACTCTGCTCCCACCTACTGCTTCATGGCACGTGGTGCCAAGGGTATTTCACCTCATGCTTCAGAATGGATTATGGATAGTGGATGCACTAATCATATGACTGGTGAGCGAAATCTTCTCATGGACTCAACCTTACGTCCATCTGACAAGAGTCACATCACATTTGCTGACACTGGTAAAAGCAAGGTATTGGGTCTAGGTAGAGTTGCAATCTGAAAGGATCGGCACATGGATAAAGTGATGCTTATTGAATCCCTTGGTTTCAACTTAATGTCTGTCTCAATGCTTTGTGACTTGAACATGATTGTGATATTTGGAAAATATCGTTGCCTTGTACTAATGGAATCTGACAAATCTCTAGTCTTTGAAGGGTACCGAAAAGATGATCTGTACATGGTAGATTTCTCAGCAGGTCCACAGCTCGTCGTATGTCTTCTAGAAAAAGCTTCAGAGTGCTAGCTCTGGCATCAAAGGCTAGGGCATGCTAGCATGAGGAACTTACACACTCTCGCAAAGAAGAAGCATGTCATAGGCATTGAGGGTGTCAAGTTCAAGAAGGATCACTTGTGCGGTGCCTGCAAAGCTGGAAAGATGACAAGGGCCAAGCATCCCTCGAAGACAATCATGACGACATCTCAACCCTTCGAGCTGCTACACATGGACTTATTTGGCCCTACTCACTACTCTACTCTCACTACTACTGCTTGTCTCTATGGCTTCGTCATTGTTGATGATTATTCAAGATATACGTGGGTGCACATAATTCTCTACAAGACTGAAGTGCAACATGTCTTCAGACGCTTCGCCAACTGTGCCATGAACAACTATGGCGTCAAGATCAAGCATATCAGGAGTGACAACGGCACTGAGTTCAAGAACACCGGCCTCGACCTTTACTTGGATACATTGGGAATCACTCATGAGTTCTTCGCTCCGTACACACCTCAGATGAATGGCATCGTGGAGCGCAAGAACAGAACACTCATTGAGATGGCTCGGACGATACTCGATGCATACAAGACTCCAAGAAAGTTCTGGCCTGAAGCTATTGATATTGCATGCCATGTCATCAACCGTGTTTATCTTCACAAGCTTCTGAAGAAAACATCCTATGAACTCCTCACTGGTAAGAAGCCAAATGTCAGTTACTTCAGAGTATTTGGTGCTAGGTGATGGATCAAGGAAGCACATCACACTTCAAAATTTGCACCAAAAGCACATGAAGGTTTTATGCTTGGTTACGGAAAGGATTCACACTCCCACAGAGTCTTCAACCTCTTTCACTATAAAGTGGTTGAAACTGTGGATGTGCGGTTCGATGAGACTAACGACTCGCAAAGAGAGCACCTGCCAAATGTGCTAGATGAAGTTCCACCTAGTGAATCCATCAAGCTCATGGGAACTCGAGAAATCATACCAAATGAAGCACAACCTGAAGAGGAACTTATCATTTCTACACCTAATCAACCTGAAGACAATGCTCAGCCTGAAGACAATCCTCCAAATGATGACAATGATCAGCAAGAGCAAAATCTTCGTCCAGTTCATCCTCGAGTTGCAAATGAAGTACAGATTGAGAAGATAATTGATAGCATCAATGCGCCTGGTCCACTCACTCATTCAAGAGCAACATAGCTAGCAAATTTCTGTGGGCACTTTGCATTTGTCTGAATATCTGAACCCAAGAAAGTTGCTGAAGCTTTCATGGAACCTGAATGGATTCAAGCTATGCAAGAAGAGCTTCAACAGTTCAAGCTGAACAATGTCTGGGAACTTGTCAAGCGTCCTGACCCCCGCAAGCACAACATAATAGGCACAAAATGGATATATCGCAACAAGCAAGATGAGCATGGTCAAGTTGTCAGAAACAAGGCTCGCTTCGTTGCTCAAGGATACACTCAAGTTGAGGGGATTGACTTCGATGAAACGTTTGCTCCCGTGGCTAGGCTTGAAGCTATTCGTATATTACTAGCCTATGCAAATCATCACAACATCCCGTTGTATCAAATGGATGTAAAGAGTGCTTTTCTCAATGGAAAGATTGAAGAAGAAGTGTATGTTGCACAACCTCCTGGCTTTGAAGATCCCAAACATCCTGATATGGTGTACATGCTAAACAAGGCACTGTATGGCCTCAAACAAGCCCCTCGCGCTTGGTATGACACACTCAAAGACTTCCTGAAGAGCAAAGGCTTCAAACCTGGTTCCCTGGATCCCACACTCTTCATGAAGACATATGATGGTGAACTGTTTGGGTGCCAAATATATGTGGATGACATTATCTTCGGCTGCACCAACCAGAAATACAGTGATGAGTTTGGACATATGATGCAAGAGCAATATCAGATGTCCATGATGGGTGAGCTGAAGTTCTTCCTTGGTCTTCAAATTCGTCAGCAAAGCAATGGCATCTTCATATCTCAAGAGAAATATCTCAAAGATTGCCTGAAGAAGTTTGGAATGCAAGACTGCAAGGGTTATACGACGCCAATGCCAACCAAGAGTCTTCTGGGTCCTCACGCCAATGGTAAAGAGTTCGATCAAAAGGTATACCGCTCCATGATTGGTTCTTTACTTTATTTATGTGCATCTAGGCCAGATATCATGCTTAGTGTTTGCATGTGTGCTCGATTCCAAGCGGCACCAAAGGAATCGCATCACTTAGCTGTGAAGCGAATTCTTCGATATTTGGCTTACACCCCAACACTAGGATTATGGTATCCAAAGGGCTCAGAGTTTGATCTAGTTGGATTCTCGGATGCTGATTATGCTGGTGACAAGGTGGATCACAAGTCTACATCAGGCACATGTCACTTTCTGGGACGATCACTTGTCTGTTGGTCTTCAAAGAAGCAGAACTGTGCATCACTCTCCACTGCAGAATCCGAATACATTGCTGCTGGATCTTGCTGCGCTCAGCTTCTATGGATGAAGCAAACACTCAAGGACTATGGCATCCATCTGAAGCAAGTACCACTCTACTGCGACAACGAACGCGCCATCAAGATTGCCAACAACCCAGTTCAGCACTCGAAGACAAAGCACATTGAAATTCGTCATCACTTTCTCAGAGATCATGTCATGAAGGAAGATATTGATATCATACACGTCAACACTGAAGAGCAATTGGCAGATATCTTCACAAAGCCCTTGGATGAGAAAAGGTTTTGCAAGTTGCGGTGTGAGCTAAATATCTTGGAATCCTTGAATGTCCTGTGATCAGGCACACATCCTAACACTTATGCATGTTGATGACTTAGATGTGCAACACATGAAGTAATGTATGTCTTCAATCAATGAAGACTTACACTCTGATTGTGAATACATTAATGCGGAATTTGAATTCGGAGCGCCACGATAATTGTGCGCCGTGTCTGGGTCTAATACTCCCTATACGGTGGGTAACGCCACCACCAAATTCTTCTTTTTGAAGTGTTTTTCTCATGGCGTTACATTTGCTATGTCTTCGCATTTGGTTTGTCTTCAATATCAACATGACTTCATATTTATCTTCACAATGTTGATTTGGTCTTACTCTGATATATACATATATTAGTTTTCTATCCTCTACATCATTCACTTATAGCTATGTCTTCTCGTTTGAACCTTTTGAACTAAGTGAATGTGATCGGACCCTAACCTCTCTATGCTTCCTATCTCAAACTCTATCTATCCAAATCATATGCATTCTGTTGAAACTGTCGAATGACTTCTCTGCGTCCTTGTCAGCAGAAGATCAAGAGACAAACATTAAATCTGTTTTAAATGCTCAATTCTTATTGCCTAAAACCCGGAGAAGCTGGAACGACCACCCGACAGTCCAGGTGTGCGTGGGAACATGGAACAACTCCCAATGTGTTGCATGTTCGCCACGTGTCTCTCAGATGTGAACCGCCAGGGGCACCTGCGCAATTGCGCTGTGCCGTCCCTTTCCCTATAAATGCACATCCAATCGCGGTCAAAATCTTTCTTCCACCTCTCCACCACGACAAACCCTAGCGCCTCCGCTAGCTCTCGACGACGCCGGCGACGAAGCGCTTAGCTGCCGCAACCTCTCTGACGCCGTCTTCACGCCGGCCGTGGACATCGTCTTCTCCGCCGCCGCCGCCGTAGGTGTCCTCCGTTGCCAAGTTAGGGCACGGAAGATCAAACTGCTCGGCCTCATCTTCTACTTCGTCTAGCAGTTCATCGTGTGGTAAATTAGAACTCTCTTTTTACCGTCTTTTTGATCCAAAAGATTCATCCTTTCTACCAAAAGTTGTTTCTGCCTCCACAATTTTGGATCTACCCTGTTCTGCATCTCATATGATGCCAAGTATATTCACTTATGCTTCACACGTAGTTAGATTCCTCACTTGTACTTATTCTTGGATTCATACAAATCTGGAACCAACTCTCAACATATAAGTGAATGTCTTCGCGCTATGAGGTCAATGTCTTCTAAACTGATTTATCTTCAAAATCTTCTGAGAATGCATATGACCTCTTCCCCTTCCCTCGCATCTCTAATGCTGTCACAGGTACATGTCCGTGGGAGAATCCCTTGGTTCTCATAGTCTGCATTCATTTGCAGAATTCTTACAGCATCATATCAACTCTCCCGAAGCCAGTTCCTGTCTGACCAGCAGACGGAAGCCTTTGACAGTTTTGAAGCCATTCAGTCTGAACTTCATGGCAACAGATAAGTCAGCAAGGAAGGGTGGCAGACAGCGCCGTGGGAATACATCGAAGGATTTGCCACCAGACCTCTATGAGCTATACAAGACAGATCCAGAGGAGGATTACAATCAGCGAAAAACCCGAATCCAATGGATTCGAAGATATTGGGCAGAACAATGGTACAAGTACAGGTTCGTGACCCAGGAATATGCTGAGAAGAATGCCATCAAGCGACCCTGGGGAGACATCTTGTACAAAAATCTTCCACCAAGGTCCAGAGCTGAAGCCATTGATCAAGGCTTCTACCCTTGCATGGTCCGTGGACCGCAGCCTGCTGATGCCGACCCATCTTCATTGCTATGGTGTCATGACGACAATCTGTTTAAGCGCAACTTTTAGTTTGCCAAGAACTCGGCCAAAGAGAACAAGAAGTCGCGGGGATTAGACTTCAACCCAGGTCCCTCTGCTCCTCGTGCCGACACGCGAAGCTGAACCCAATCTTGTTGGGCCATTCTACAACCTAGAAGGTCTCATCACTCACATTTTGGTTCAAGGGACAGCCGTGGATCAACCTGCAGATGACGCTGATTCCGACGAAGCGCCTGCTCCACCGAAGCCTAAGAAGCTGAAGAAACCCAAGGCTTCGAAGCCTTCCCCTGCACCAAAAGCTTCGCGAGCGAAGCCTCTGGCCACTGCTCCTCCTGCGCCAAGTGTGCAGTCAGAAGATCTCTCACGCATATCCAAGTCTGAGAAGCAGAAAAAGAAGCTCATGCACACCACTGGTCCAGCTCTAACCCCTGCTGCTGTTCTGAGGAATGAGAACGACGCCATTGATCTGTCGAGTGACGACGATCTTGCTGATGACGCTCTTGAACTGCTGATAAAGAGCAAGCAAGAGGCGGAAATCTTCAATGATCTTCCCCTCTTCGATGTGGACATTCTGAACAAGTTCATTGATGAGTGGTTTGATGGCCCAAATCTCAGCTTTGATGATCTTCAACTTCCGATTGGCCTCAGCGTCTCCTTCCATGGAGCCATTGCTCCTGAGCTGGCTCTTGCTCAGAAAATTGTTGAGCTGAAGCACAAGATCGACTATGAAAAGGCTCAGTTCAAGAAGCACATGGCCAAGCTCAGCGTAACAGACGTCCAGAACTTCAAGGTCATGCTGCATGAGCTCAAGGAAGCGTTTCACAAGAAACGTGAAGAAGCCAAAGGTTCTCGAGAGCGAATGAAGCTTCTGGCTGCAAAGTGTGTTCAAGCTTACAATGAAGCTGAGAAGCGCAAGGCACTTGGGCGTCCTGGCATCGACCCTAAGATGGCTGCCAAGCAGAAAAAGCCTACTATGGACCAAGCTGAACCATCCAGGCGGGAAGAACCTCGCATTGTCTTCCCCGCTAGTATGACTGGCGTGAAGCCTAAGGTCCCCATAGTGGCTTCAGAGCTTCAGAAGACAAGGGCAGCTGAAGCCAAAGCCAGAAAGCGCAAGACCAAGAACACCACTGACGATGCTCCACCCGCCAAGAAGCATAAAACCAAGAAGAAAGATCGGGCTGCTCCCACAGAGCCCCTTGTCGTCGAGCCAATTTCTGTTGCTCGTCCTGCATCTGCACAACAAGAACGCCATTTGATAGTTCATGAGCCTGCTTCCCCAGAGGCTCCTGAAGCTGAAGACATTCCAGCTGTTGACCCCACCGCAGCTGAAGACATTAGTCATCAAGACAATGTTGAAGATGATGAAGTCCTTCCTCAGATCGAGCACAATGTGGTATCATCGCCTGTTCTCACGAACAGCGAACTCATCATCATTGGTCGTCCTTTGACGCCAATCGCTCAGGATGACTTATGGGCTGATCACCCTCAAGAATCCCCCCGAGAAGAAGAAACACCAGTTACTCCCCCAACTCAAGTCACCACTCCGGTGCTTGAAGATGAAGACTTTGTGGCCCAACCTACTACATCTCCACACGCGTCGCCGGCGTTCCGCAGGCTTCGCAAAGGACCAAGGCCACAAGTCACTCTTTCGAGTGTTCCAGAAGGAGAAGAGCGCCATCAGTATCACGCCAAGTACTTCCTGAAGCCTCTCCAACTGCGAACAACTCCGAGTCTGAAGCCAACGCGGCTAAAGATATTCCGGCTGCATCAGCCGATGATCAAGAAGAGCCAAGATTGGAAGAAGAACGTGTTGCTACACCCCCGTCCAACCTTGAAGTTGTTCTCGAGGAGAACGTGTCCGACCCTCCAGCTACTCAAGTGGAGGTTAACAACATTGAGGCGACCACCAACTCCAACACTGAAGCCAATGACGTTGTCATGGCTGACGATCATGTAGCGCTTGAAGTTAATGTGGTGCCCGAAGTGATTGCACCTGAAGTCAATGTTGCACCCGATGCAAATCTGCAGCCTGAAGCCACTGTCACTGCCCCTGCTCCTGTACCGCCTCCTAGGCCTCATACTATCGAGCAAGCATACAATTATGGTCAGCTGGTCACTGTCAGATGGCCTATTCTGGTTCCTCCACCTGTTGCAGGTCCTCAATTTGATTACCATGTCGAGCACAGGCCTCAGGTCCAGAAGCCTAAGCCAAGACTGCCCAGGTTTCCAGGTACTGCCACTTCACCAGGGTCCTTCAATGCAAATGGCTTCATTGCGCACAACACTTACTTTGATAGTGCCAAGAACCCCTATTCCAAGCCAAGAATTTCATCTGATCGGTTCTGGAGCTATCAGCAGCGCAGCTACAACTCTTGTGTTCTCTATGATCAAGGGCGCATCTTCCCTCATATGCGTCTTGACTGTGAAGCTATTGTTGGACTGCCCTTCCTAGAAGAAGCCCTTGATTGCTTCCGTGATGCTGGACTGCTGAACTTCGTGACTGATAAGGAGCATTGGAATGAAGAGCTATTGCTACAATTTTATGCTACCCTCCACATTCGCGGCTACAACAGGGATCCGAAGACTTGGGTCCTTGAGTGGATGACATGCAATATCCATCATGAAGCCAAAGCTCTTGACATTATTGAGCTCACTGGTCTGCCCACTCTAGGTGAACTATATGAACCTGGTTGTCAGCTTCACCGCAATGCATTGGAGAGCATCTTTCAGAAGCCAGAGCCCAACATGAGCCAAATGCTGAGCATGATGAAGCCTCTGCCACATGACGTTGATTACCCAAAGGAGTTCTTTGTTGAAGACCTAGAGTATCTGCCCCGCACTATTTATCATATCATCAGGCGAACTCTATGGCCTGTCAAAGGACATTCTTCAACAGCGAAACTTGAAGGAGCAATGAAGACTTTGGTCTTTTATATCTTCAACGGCATCAGCTTCAATGCTCAAGACTTCTTTATCAGGCAGTTGGCTGCATCAGGCTCTGATCTCTTTGGACTGAAGTTCTGCGCTCCATGGGTTATGTGCCTCATCAAGCTTCATTCAGCTGTCAACTATTAGCCCTCTGCTCGCAACCATCCGATCTTTCTTCCAGAGGTTGATATGTCAGTTGAAGCCATATACCCCGAGCCTGCCAAGGAGCCTGTTTGTCTTCACAATGATGATCACCAAAGCTTCACACAGCCCATTGAAGGAGTCAAGGCCGTCACTCGTGTTTATCCTTTGGCTGGCAATACACGCCTACCTCACCGTGCTCAAACTGAAGCCACTAAAAGCACTATTGCACAAAGGCCTCAGAAGTGATCTCGTGTTCTCAATGACCGAGAGCTTCTCGTTGCCCTTCATCAGAAACAGGATAAGCATCACTACTGGCTGAAGCGACAGATGCAAAGTCTCCCGGTGGATGTCAATCGCATTCGTAATCTTGCCACCAAGAATGCCTTTGTCACTCATGAAACCTGTCGGAGGTCATGGAAGAGTTTGACATTACTTAGTGCTGAAGCTGATCTTCAAGACGATGGCTTCACTGAAAGATTCAAGTTTGACTCCACTCCTCCAAGGAATGATGTCTTGCATCGAACTCCGTCTCTTGAACACTCTGACTATTCCCCCTCAGCTGCAACGGTGAATGCCAGAGTCATCGATGATTAAGATGATGCTACTTCACCTCCTCCAACTTCAGCGCGTGTCGACACTGCACCAAGTTCTTCTGCACCGCCAAACCCCGACGCCGACCCTGCAGCTTCTCCTACTCCTTCTGGGAACGAGTAGAGGCTCTATGTCTTCAAACCTTTTTGGTCCTTACTGACAAAAGGGGGAGAAGCATATGAGTTGATAGTATTCAAGCGGGTCCATATGGGCGGTTGCTTTATATTTTGCCAAGTGCTTACAACTCTCGCTTTTGATACATTTGGTTCTTTGAGTTGTAAAACTTAAACTTGATGGTTGTCTACTACTTGTTTGCTATTCTGTGATGCAATGATAAATTCCGCATGTGCGATGATAAATCCCGCACGAAGTCATATTGCAGACGTCCATTTTTCATTATGCATGTCATTATCTTCGTTATATCAAATCATGCATGATGAATTGTCTTCATAAGTTGAAGAGGATCTCCACAAGTACAACCTGCCATGTGCATTTACATTCCAAAAGCAAATTACTTATATGCACATCTTCAAGGGGAGCCTTTTGCTACTTATGAAGACAATACCTTTATCCTTTACAATTTCACATACTTTTATCCCCGTTGAAAACTTCAACCAGTTTGTCATCAATCACCAAAAAGGGGGAGATTGTAAGTGCATCTAGTGCCACCCTAGTTGGTTTTGGAGTATTGACGACAAACCTGGTTGAGGGCTAATGCGTTTGTGAGAATTGCAGGATAACACAGGTAGTAGTCCCTCATTGATTCGGTTTACCTACCGGAGATGACCCCTAAAAATGTATGAAGACATTGAAGATAATGGTGGTTTTTGAAGATATTCACATGGAAGACTATGACATGAGAAGACATCGTGTGAAGACTATGGAGCGCGAAGACTTAGTTGTTTCGTTGTTTCCTTTTCTTCTTTGTTGAGTCATAGGAACCAGTTAGCTGTTAAGTGGGGTCCCAGTGAACAATGTCAGAGTGACTGAAGTGATGCTCAACCACAATCCTATGTCTTCGGGCAAAGACAATGAGAGCAAATCTTATCCAGATCTGGATGAGTCAGCTTTACTTGTAGCCCAAGTCAAGATGCCGCGTGTGTTTGAAATCTGACCGTTGGAACACGTGTCAGTTCCTTAGTGACCCAGGGTCATTTCGGACAAATCAGGTCGGGTTGCCTAGTGGCTATAAATAGCCCACCCCCTACACCATAAATTGGTGGCTGCTCAGAGTTAGTGCACGGCTTCTGTCGTTTGAGAGCAACCCACCTTCGAAGCTTTTGAGAGAGAGGAATCCTTGCGAGGACAAAGCCCAAACACCCAAAGCCAAAGAGTGTTAGGCATCACTGAAGTCTTTCTGTCCGCGTGACCTGAAG
Organism: Triticum aestivum; assembly: GCF_018294505.1. NCBI lineage: Eukaryota > Viridiplantae > Streptophyta > Magnoliopsida > Poales > Poaceae > Triticum > Triticum aestivum. The sequence continues at coordinate 323,571,808 of NC_057802.1, read as the reverse complement.
ACTTGTTACACTTGTGGACTATGAATCCTCCGGCCGGTTAGGCATCGCGTTCTGAGCATCCAAGAGTCATTGTGGATCGCCGGTGAACGAAGTCTGTGAAGGTTTGGAAGTCTACCTTGAAGACTTACCAGAGTGATTGGGCGAGGACTGGGTGTCCTTAGCTCATGGGGAATAAGGTGAAGACACGGTCTTCTGAGTTAAATCTCAGCCTCCCTAACCAGACGTACAATTGTCACAGCAACTGGAACTGGTCTAACAAATCCTTGTCCTCAACAAGTGACTGGTTCTATCCTCTCCCTCTCTTTACTTACAGTTTGTCTTCGTGAAGTCATTGCCTGCTTGCACTACCTATTTGACTTCACTGTGTGACTACTATCATTGATTGGCTTCATACTATCTTCCATCCTGATCTTTACTACCTAGCTGCTGTTAGTCTTCGTGCTTTCACTTCATTGCATATTTGATTATGGCTTGCTTAGTGTAGTCTACCTTCCGCTGCATATCAATAGGTTCATTTCTATTGTTTGTCTTCAAAACTCTCATGTTTTGAAGACTTCCATAAAAATCACCTATTCACCCCCCCCCCCCTCTAGTCGATAACTAGCACTTTCAGATTGTGGTGATGATGATGGCCCGGGCGGCGTTCCGGCGCCACTGGAAGCGAGGGGGAGAGGGCCCCCCTTCTTCTTCTTCTTCCTTGACCTTCTTCCTAGATGGGAGAAGGGTTTCCCCTCTGGTCCATGGTCTCCATGGCGTGGGAGGGGCGAGAGCCCCTCCGAGATTGGATCTGTCTCTCTGTCTCTCTCTGTTTCTGCGTTCGCAGATATGGCCTTTCACCATTTCTTATATTCCCGGAGATCCGTAACTCCGATTGGACTGAAATTTGAACATGTTTTTATACGAATATTAGCTTTCTTGCAGCGAAAGAAGGGCAATAACCGCCTTATGGGGTGTCCATGAGGGTCAGGGGCGCGCCCCTGCCTCGTGGCCCCCACGGGCATCGTCTCACGATGATTAGCTTCCCAAAATTCACATATATTCCAAAAAAAAAATCTCCGTCCGTTTTTATCCCGTTTGGACTCCGTTTGATATGGATTTTATGCGAAACAAAAAACATGCAACAAACAGGAACTGGCACTGGGCACTGGATCAATATGTTAGTCCCAAAAATAGTATAAAAAGTTGCCAAAAGTATATGAAAGTTGCATAATATTGGCATGGAACAATCAAAAATTATAGATACGACGGAGACGTATCAGGTCTTAGAAAGGGCTAGCGGGATACCATTTTGTTATATCATATCATGATTGTTTTGAAAAAGTGTTGTCATCTGACATCTATTATTATTGCTCGCTTGTTGATTATGCCACTGATATGAGTAAATGTGAGACCTAAATGTTATTGTGAATATGGTTAGTTTATAATCTTTGTTGAAAACCTGAATACTGGCAATACATATTTGCAACAACAAGATCAAACAGATTTTGTAAAAGTTTTTCTTTATCACTTTTAGTTTGTCAACTGAATTTCTTGAGGACAAGCAAGGGGTTAAGCCTGGGGGAGTTGATACGTCTCCATCGTATCTACTTTTCCTAACTCTTTTGCCCTTGTTTTGGACTCTAATTTGCATAATTTGAATGGAACTAACCCGTACTAATGATATTTTCAGCAGAATTGCCTTGGTGTTATTTTTGTGCAAAAATAAAAGTTCTCGGATTGACCTGGAAATTTACGGAGAATATTTTTGGAATTAATAAAAAATATTGGCGAAAGAATCAACCAGAGGGGACCCACCACGTGTCCACAAGGGTGGAGGGCGCGCCCCCTGCCTTGTGGGTCCCCTGCACCTACTCTAACCCTAACTCCAACTCTATATATTCACGGTCAGGGAGAAAAAAAATCAGAGAGAAGGATTCATCGCATTTTACAATACGGAGCCGCTACCGCCACCTGTTCTTCATCGGGAGGGCTGATCTGGGGTCTGTTTGGGGCTCCGGAGAGGGGGATCCGTCGGCATCATCATCATCAACCTTCCTCCATCACCAATTTCATGATGCTCACCGCTGTGCGTGAGTAATTCCATCGTAGGCTTGTTGGACGGTGATGGGTTGGATGAGATTGATCATGTAATCGAGTTTTGTTAGGGTTTGATCCCTAGTATCCACTATGTTCTGATATTGATGTTGCTATGACTTTGCTATGCTTAATGCTTGTCACTAGGGCCCGAGTGCCATGAATTCAGATCTGAACCCTTTATGTTTCCATGAATATATTTGTGTTCTTGATCCGATCTTGCAAGTTGTAGACACCTATTACGAGTTATGATCTGCATACCCCAAGGTGACAATAATTGGGATTCTTTCCGGTGATTACCTTAGTTTGAGGTGTTCATGTATTCACTAAGTGCTAATGCTTTGGTCCAGTTCTCTATTAAAAGGAGGCCTTAATATCCCTTAGTTTCGACCCCGCTGCCACGGGAGGGTAGGACAAAAGATGTCATGCAAGTTCTTTTCCATAAGCACGTATGACTATATTCGGAATACATGCCTAAATTAGATTGATGAATTGGAGCTAGTTCTGTGTCACCCTAGGTTATAACTGTTGCATGATGAATGCCATCCGACATAATTATCCATCATTAATCCATTGCCTACGAGCTTTTCACATATTGATATTTGCTACGTTACTTTGTCCTTGCCACTGTTACAATTGCTACAAAACTGCTACTGTTACTTTTGCCACCGTTACCGTTACTTCCATACTACTTTGCTACTAAATACTTTGTTGCAGATATTAAGTCTTTCAGGTATGGTTTAATTGACAACTCAGCTGCTAATACTTGAGAATATTCTTTGGCTCCCCTTGTGTCTAATCAATAAATTTGGGTTGAATACTCTACCCTCGAAAATTGTTGCGATCCCCTATACTTGTGGGTTATCAGTTCGCAATATGAGGATTATCCTCACTGCTGAACAAAAGGCTTATGTCCTTGATGCACCGTTAGGTGAGCCACCCACTCCCGCCAATCTAGATGATATGAACGTTTGGCAGGCAAGAAATGATGACTACTCAATAGTTCAGTGCGCCATGCTTTACGGCTTAGAACTGGGGCTCCAAAGATGTTTTGAGCATCACGAAGTATATGAGATATTCCAGGAGCAGAAATTGTTATTTCAGGCTCACGCCCGGGTCGAGAGGTATGATGCCTCTGATAAGTTCTTAGATACAAGATGGAGGAGAACAGCTCCATTAGCGAGCATGTACTTAAAATGTCTGGGTATTTCAACCTTTTGAATTAGGTTGCAGTTATTCTTCTGGATGAAGTAGCAATTGACATAGTTCTTTAGTCACTGCCACCAAGCTACAAGGGCTTCGTGATGAACTATAATATGCAAGGGACGGAGAAGACATTCCCTAAGCTATTCATGATGCTTAAGGCCGCGGAGGTAGAAATCAATGAAGAGCATCAAGTGTTGATGGTCAAAAACACCACCAGTTTCAAGAAAGGCAAGGGAAAGAAAGGGAACTTCAAGAAGAATGACAAGTCAGTTGCCGCTCCTGTGAAGAAACCCAAGGTTGGACCCAAACCCGAGACTGAGTGCTTCTATAGCAAGGGGAATGGTCACTGGAAGCAGAAGTGCCCAAGTACTTGGCATATAATAAGGTTGGCAACGTCAACAAAGGTATATTTGATATACATGTTATTGATTTGTACCTTACTAGTGCTTGTAGTAGCGCCTGGGTATTTGATACTGGTTCAGTTGCTAATATCTGTAACTCGAAACAGGAGTTGTGGAATAAACGGAGACTAGCTAAGGACGAGGTGACGATGCGTGTTGGAAATGGCTCAAAGGTTGATGTGATCGCTGTCGGGACGCTCCCTCTACGTCTACCGTCGGGATTAGTTTTGAACATGGATAATTGTTATCAGGTGCCTGTGTTAAGCATGAACATTTTATCTGGATCTTGTTTATTGCAAGACGGATATTCATTTAAGACAAAGAATAATGGTTGTTCTGAATAACATCTTTTATGCTCACGCACCCAATGTGAATGGTTTGATCTTATTGAATCTCGATCGTAGTGATACACATGTTCATAATATTGATGCCCAAAGATGCAAAGTTAATGATAATAGTACCACATACTTGTGGCACTGCCGCTTAGGTCATATTGGTGTAAAGCGCATGAAGAAACTCCATGCTGACTGATACGTCTCCATCGTATCTACTTTTCCAAACTCTTTTGCCCTTGTTTTGGACTCTAGTTTGCATGATTTGAATGAAACTAACCCGGACTGATGCTGTTTTCAGCAGAATTGCCTTGGTGTTATTTTTGTGCAGAAATCAAAGTTCTCGAATTGACCTGAAAACTTATGGAGAATTTTTGTGGAATAAATAAAAAATACTGGTGGAAAAAATACCCGAGGGGGGCCACCCAGAGGCCACAAGCCCCGGGGTCACGCCTACCGCCCCCCCCCCCCCGGGCGTGCCTCCCAGGCTTGTGGGGCCCCTGGACCACCTCCGACCCTAATTCCAACGCTATATATTCCTATTCGGGAGAGAAAAATCAGGAAGAACTATTCATCGCGTTTTACGATACGAAGCCGCCACCGCCTCCTGTTCTTCATCGGGAGGGCTGGTATGGAGTCCGTTCGGGCCTCCGGAGAGGGGAAATCGACGCCGTCGTCATCATCAACCTTCCTCCATCACCAATTTCATGATGCTCACCGCCAGGAGTGAGTAATTCCATCATAGGCTTGCTGGACGGTGATGGGTTGGATGAGATTTATCATGTAATCGAGTTAGTTTTGTTAGGGTTTGATCCCTAGTATCCACTATGTTCTGAGATTGATGTTGCTATGACTTTGCTATGCTTAATGCTTGTCACTAGGTCCCGAGTGCCATGAATTCAGATCTGGACCTAATATGTTTTCATGAATATATATGTGTTCTTGATCCGATCTTGCAAGTTGTAGACACCTATTACGTATTATGATCCGCATACCCCAAGGTGACGATAATTGGAATTCTTTTCGGTGATTACCGTAGTTTGAGGAGTTCATGTATTCACTAAATGCTAATGCTTTGTTCCAGTTCTCTATTAAAAGGAGGCCTTAATATCCCTTAGTTTCCTTATGGACCCCGCTGCCACGGGAGGGTAGGACAAAAGATGTCATGCAAGTTCTTTTCCATAAGCACGTATGAGTATATACGGAATACATGCCTACATTATATTGATGAATTGGAGATAGTTCTATGTCGCCCTAGGTTATGACTGCTACATGATGAATATTATCCAACACAATTATCATCGCTGGTCCAATGCCTATGAGCTTTTCACATATTGATCTTTGCTAAGTTACTTTGCCACTGTTACAATCACTACAAAACTGCTACTGTTAGTTTTGCCACTATTACCGTTACTATCATACTACTTTGCTCCTAAATACTTTGTTGTAGATATTAAGTCTTTCCGGTGTTGTTAAATTGACAACTCAACTGCTAATACTCGTGAATATTCTTTGGCTCCCCTTGTGTCGAATAATTAACTTTGGGTTGAATACTCTACCCTCGAAAAACTGTTGCGATCCCCTATACTTGTGGGTTATCACCGATGACCATTTGGAATCACTTGATTATGAATCATTTGAAACATGTGAACCATGTCTCATGGGCAAGATGACTAAAACCCCATTTTCCAGTACAATGGAGCGGGCAAGTGACTTGTTGGAAATAATACATACCGATGAATGCGGTCCGATGAGTGTTGAAGCACGCGGTGGATAACGTTATTTCCCAGCCTTCACAGATTACTTAAGTAGATATGGGTATATTTACTTAACGAAACACAAGTCTGAAGCATTTGAAAAGTTCAAGGAGTTTTAGAGTGAATGTAGAGAATCATCGCAACAAGAAGATAAAATTTCTATGATCTGATCGTGGAGGTGAATATCTGAGTTACGAGTTTGGCACGCATTTAAGACAATGTGGAATTGTTTTCACAACTCATGCCACCGGGAACACCGCAACGTAATGGTGTGTCGGAATATCATAATTAATCGTACTCTATTAGATATGGTGCGGTGTACGATATCTCTTATCGATTTACCCCTATCATTTTGGGGTTCTGCATTAGAGACAGCCGCATTCACTTTAAATAGGGCATCGTCTAAATCCGTTGAGATGACACTGTATGAATTATGGTTGGCAAGAAACCTAAGCTATCGTCTCTTAAAGTTTGGGGAAGTGACACTTATGTTAAGAGGCTTCAGCCTAATAAGCTCGAACCCAAAGCGGAGAAGTGCATCTTCATAGGATACCCTAAAGAGACCATCGGCGTATGCCTTCTATCATAGATCCGAGGGCAAGATCTTTGTTGCATAGAATGGTTCCTTTCTAGAGAAGGAGTTTCTCTCAAAAGAAGTGAGTGGGAGGAACGTAGACCTTGATGAGGTAATCGTACCTTCTCTCGAATTGGGAAGTAGCTCATCACAGAAAGAAGTTCCTGTGATGCCTACACCAACCAGAGAGGAAGCTAATGATGGTGATCATGAAACTTCAGATCAAGCTACTACTGAAATTCGTAGGTCGACCAGGACACTTACCGCACTAGAGTGGTATGGTAATCCTATCTTGGAAGTCATGTTGTTGGACAATAGTGAACCTACGAACTATGAAGAAGCAATGATGAGCCCGAATTCCGACAAATGGCTTGAGGCCATGAAATCTGAGATAGGATCCATGTATGATAACCAAGTATGGACTTTGGTGGACTTACCTGATGACTGAAAGGTCACTGAGAACAAATTGATCTTCAAGAGGAAGACATACACTGATGGTAATATTAGTGTCTATAAAGATCGACTTGTCTCAAAGGGTTTTCGAAAAGTTCAAGGGGTTGACTACGATGAGACTTTCTCACTCGTAGCGATGAACTTTCTCACTCGTAGCGATGCAGAAGTCCGTTAGGATTATGTTAGCAATTGCCGCATATTTTGATTATGAAATCTGGCAGATGGATGTCAAAACAGCGTTCCTTAACAGGTTCCTGAAGGAAGAGTTGTATATGATGCAACCAGGAGGTTTTATCGATCTTAAGGATGCTAATAAGGTATAGAAGCTCCGGCGATCCATCTATGGACTGGCACAAGCATCTCGGAGTTGGAACATACGCTTTGATGAGGTGATCAAAGCTTTTGGTTTTATACAAACTTACGGAGAAGTTTGTATTTGCAAGAAAGTGAGTGGGAGCTGTGTACCATTTCTAATACTGCATGTGGATGACATACTAATAGAATTTCTGGAAAGCATAAAGGGTTATTTGAACAAGAGTTTTTCAATGAAAGACATGGGTGAAGCTGCTTACATATTGGGCATCAAGATCTATAGAGATAGATCAAGACGCCTAATAGGACTTTCACAAAGCACATACCTTGACAATATTTTGAAGAAGTTCAAAACGGAGCAGTCAAAGAAGGGGTTCTTGCCTGTGTTGCAAGGTATGAAGTTGAGTAAGACTCAAAGCTTGACCACATCAGAAGAAAGAGAAAAGATGAAAGTCATCCCCTATGCCTCAGCCATAGGCTCTATCATGTCTGCCATGTTGTTTACCAGACCTGATGTGTGCCTTGCCATAAGTTTGGCTCGGAGGTACCAGAGTGATCCAGAAGTGGATTACTGGACACCGGTCAAAAATATTCTCAAGTACCTAAAGAGGATTAAGGAAATGTTTCTCGTTTATGGAGGTGACGAAGAGCTCGTCATAAAGGGTTATGTCGATGCAAGCTTCGACCCTGATCCAAATGTCTCAAAGTCTCAAACTGGATATGTATTTATTTTGAATGATGGAGCAGTCTATTGGAGTAGCTCCAAGTAGAGCGTGGTAGCAGCATCTACACGTGACATAGAGATTTTAAAAACACATACGAATATGAATGTGGCAGACCCATTGACTAAACCTCTTCCACGAGCAAAACATGACCAGCACCAAAACTCGATGGGTGCTAGATTCGTTACGATGTAAACTAGATTATCGACTCTAGTGCAAGTGGGAGACCACTGGAAATATGCCCTAGAGGCAATAAAAAATTGATTATTATCATATTTCCTTGTTCATGATAAATGTTTAGTATTCATGCTAAAATTGTAGTGAGCAGAATCTTAAATACGTGTGTGGATACATAAACAACACCGTGTCCCTAGTAAGCCTCTACTAGACTAGCTCTTTGGTCAAAGATGGTTACGGTTTACTAACCATAGACATGAGTTGTCATTTGATAATGGGATCGTATCATTAGGAGAATGATGTGATGGACAGACCCAACCGTAAGCTGAGTATATGATCGTGCCACTAAGTTCACTTTGCCGTAGCTTTCGAAATGTCAAGTATCTGTTCCTTAGACCATGAGATCATGCCACTCACAAATATGGGAGGAATACTTTGTGTGCTATCAAACGTCACTTCGTCACTAGGTGATCATAAAGGTGCTCTACAGGTATCTTCGAAGGTATTTGTTAGGTTGCATGGATCAAGACTGGGATTTGTCCCTCTATGTGACAGAGAGATATCTCTGGGCCCTTTTGGTAATACAACATCATAAAGACTTTCCAGCATGTGACTACTGAGTTTAGTCATGAGATCGTGTATTAAGGAACGAGTAAAGAGACTTGCCGGTAACGAGATTGAACTAGGTATGGAGATACCGACGATCGAATCTCGGGCAAGTAACATATCGCCGGACAAAGGGAAATACATACGGGATTAACTGAATCCTTGACATCGTGGTTCAACCGATAAAGATCTTCGTTCAATATGTGGGAGTCAATATGGGCATCCAGGTCCTACTATTGATTATTGACCAGAGAGGAGTCTCAGTCATGTCTGCATATTCTCGAACCCGTAGGGTAACACACTTAACATTCGGTAGCGCTAGGGTAGTATTGAGACATTCATATGGTGAAGTCCGAAAGTGGTTCGGAGTCTTGGATGGGAACCGGGACATGAGGAGGAGCTCCGGAATGGTCCGGCGGTAAAGATTTATTTATGGGAATTCATATTCAGGGTTTCGGAAATATTCGGGTTGTGCAGTATTGTACCGGGAAGGTTCTAGAAGGTTCCGGAGTGGGCCCACCTACATGGGGGGCACACATGAACGTGGGTAAGGCCCCACACCCCTAGTCTAGGCACACAAAGATCCTCCCCTACAAGGAATATGATCATATCCTGAAGGGATAAGATCAAGATCCCTAAAAAGGGGACAGCGCCCTCCATGCCTATATAAAGGTGGGGACACGTTGGGGCAGCCACCCTTCCACCCTTGCCCGTCTCCCTCCCGCTACACCTCCTCCACCTCGCGCAGACGCTTTTCGAAGCCCTGATGCAGTTCCGTTGCCGCCGCCACCACCACGCTGTCGTGTTGGTTCCAGTATCATCTACCTCCTCTTCCTCGCTTGCTAGATCAAGAAGGAGAGGATGCCACCGAACCGAAAGTGTGCTGAACTCGGAGATGCCACACGTGCGGTGCTTGGATCGGATTGGATAGCGACACGAGTACGACTACGTCAACCACGACCTTTGATTATTAACACTCTCAGTCTACAAGGGTATGTAGACACACTCCGGAACCCCGATAGCTTAACGGCGACCCGTTATGGTGGATGCCACGTGTCGGTCACCCTTGACGAAAACACTTCCATGACGCGTCATTTATCATCATGGAAGTGGACACTTCGTGATGATAATTTTAGTATTGTCATGGAACACTTCTACGACATCACAAGTATGACTATCTTGATTCTGCATAGAATCGTCATGAATGTACATGCATGACAGAAAACGCGACCTACTGTGACAAAGACGTATCATCACGGAAGTGTATTGTGGATCTGGGAGCGCCGGAGCTTTGTTGAGCTTTTGGGCTATGGAGTAGGGGATGGAAGTGGGAGGAAATGATTTACTTCTCCTACTTTTATAAGTCAGTAAAAGACCAAGAGTCCCCGCGTCACGTCGGATAAATCGCCTATTCCCAACCCTTCGTGTTGTTATACGTGCATCGATTAATCAACTTGTTGATGATATCACTTGAAAACTAGGGCTCGGTCTCTATATTGATAAGATATGCCAATGAGAGGCTGCCTTGGGCCACAATACGACTTGTGATAACTGATTCGATCCCCACGATAGGTGGTGACGATCCGACAAAGCTGTCAGGGTTTAAACCCTCTCACTGGTCGTGCCTGCATGGCAAGTCTTTGAGACTAAGTTAACTCTGGATCCCAGACACAGAAGGGGTTTTTGTGAAGAAGACCATGTTCTTTCTTGCTTAGGTTAAAAGTTCTAAAACATATGGTTGATGGGTTCGACTATAGAAGAGGGCCCGGTAATTGTCAAGGAATGAAGAACTTCGGATTCAAGCATGTATTGAGAAGGAGGGAACTCACCTGTCAAGCCGAAGAAATCAATAAACGAAGCCATTCCGAGGAGGGAACTACAGTCCTCGGCTTTGGAGACCAGTTCAGGGGCTGCTGAGGGTTTCCTGGACTAGAGGATATCAACCAGTACGGCCTGTCGTCTATGGGCCAAGCTGATAACCCGCGGACCACTGGAGAAAGGACTACCGAAGTTGTAGCACTCGGCATGAGCCGGATGGAAACTTCGAAGACTTGGCGTATACTTCAAGGAAAATTCTAGTAGTCAGCGCATTTATTCCTAGTTGGCAATTGACCATATGTGTAACCTAGCTACCCCGATGCATATATAAGCCGAAGGGTTTTGTCCTTAGAAGAACAAGAACACAAGCCTTAGGGTTTAGAACACAATCATTCGATCTCGAGGTAGACCATCTTGTACTATGTACCCCATCAAATCAGTACATTCCAAGCAGGATGATAGGTTTTACCTCTTCGAGAGGACCTGAACCTAGGTAAACATCGTCTCCCCTGTCTGTTGTTACCATTGTTTCTAGATCCACATCTCGGGAGCCCTATCCGAGATCCGTCAGTTTTAGTACCAACAGGGAGGAGGGGAAAATGTGGCCACAACACTTACAAACATCGTCCATGATTTCAAATAAACTAACGGAGTATGCAACTAACCGATTCAATGGCATGTGAAATTAATTAATCCAATGGCATAACGAATACAAAATGAAGCCAAATTTGTACCGTCTCCTGCTGGGACATTCCAAGAAGAGCATCTCTAGCAGACCCCTTAAAATGCACGAAACTGTAAAAACCGCCGGTTTATAGTTTTAGACGGAAAAAATGACCCGAATAGAATTCGCAAACGACTCCGACCTGTAATTTTTTTAAGGGGCGCGGAAAACATCCTCGCCGAACCCGTGAAAATAAGGATTTCGGAGGAAACCCGAGGGCGCCCTGTATACGCCGTTGGCGGGGAGTCCAACTGCCATCGGAATCTTCATCGCTGGCTCCCGGCCGCCTGCCCGTTCGTCCCCGGCCGCCGCCCCGTCCGTCTCCGGCCACCGCCTTGCTCATTCAGGAAGCCGCCTCACCCGTCTGGACCACCGCCCGTCCATCCCGACCGCTGCTGCCGGAAACTCGAGCAGCTACGGCGACAAAGGACCTCCTGGATCGATCCGGCCACGGACGAGCTAGCTAGCTAGCAAGCCTGGATCAATCTAGCTAGCAAGCTCCTGGATCCAGCCGGCCACGGACGAGCTAGCTAGCTCCCGGATCCATCCCGCCACGGTCGAGCTAGCTAGCTCCTGGATCCATCCGGCAACGGAGGAGCTGGCTCCTGGATCGATTCGGCGACTACAGCGGGCGATGGGAACTGACTATGAACACAGACGAGAGGAAGAAGACATGGGGAAGAATATACGTGAATATTCAGTTTTACAGTCTAAATTTAAGGGGCCTGTTCGGCCGCAGCTCAAACCAACCTTTAAAATATTTTTTCACAAACTGAAAACCGCGTTTTCAGTTTTCGCCATTTAAGGGGTCTGCTAGAGATGATCTAACAGGCCTAGGCACACCGGACGCCGGCGATGCCCTTGTCCGCGTCCGTTGGACTTGCGCGAGTGGCACACCTTGTTGTCCAGCGCCTCCGTCTGCGTAAATAAGCACATAATTCAGATGGGAGTGTTGAATTCCTGATTTTATGGCCTGCAAGCTGCCGTTCCATGCTACTATCACTCGCGTGTGCAGCGAGGCGGAGTAGGAAGATTGTGACGAGCAGCGGGGGCTTCATATCATATCATAATAAATATTTGCAGCGAGCCTGACTTGTGACAACTGTAGCTTGTAGGCGATTCCTCGCCCATCATTTTGAACTCGATCGCTCCGAGTTGACTCGTACCACCAGCCCATCCTTACACCATCGACTGCTCTTTGCCTCTTTGGCCATTGGACTACCAATTAATCCTCGCCAACCTCATTGATTTATACAGCTAGTGCTACATCCTTCACGTACTAGAAGTAGAACCACAAGCAGAGGGGGGAAGCAAATGCTCTGAGTCTCCGTGTTGAAACCGCTGGAACACCCTGAGCTGCTTTTGGTGTGGCCGGCTGGAATTGCTCTGCCACTCCTCATGTGCACATCACATTTAGCCCTCTCGCTGTCCAAACTACTGCCTGCATCCACCGAAAAATAGATAGTTGTTATTTGTCGAGAGCATATAATCATACTATGCCAGTTCCTGGAAAACAGGATGCTCCCAAGCTCCCATCAAAGGTCACTGTTGCCCATGATCTCTGGATTGTTGCTGTTGGGTTCCGATCAGAGCAGAGTGGTCTTGCGTTATTAACAGAGACAAGCCAAATTTACAACCAAGGACAAAGACCCGGTAATTCCCACCTACATCTACCGAGGGCAGCGTGGACCACGTACGCACGGTCCATGATATCGTCAAGTGACAGACACCTTCAAGTCTTCAAGTTCCATTTTTCCTTTTTGCGTTCGGGTTCAAGGGCTTTTAAACTGAGCAAGAGCAAGGAAATACGAGCTTCCAAAGCTGCTAGGCGTACGCCCGCCCGCGAGTCTCCAAGCTCCTGCGGATGAAGGCCCTCGCCAAAACCCCTATAAAACCCCTTGCACAGTAAAACACACCTCCACTTCCACAGTAAAAACCCACGCCCACAGGCAAGCAGAGACCCCAGGACCGATCGAAGCAGCCAGTGCCATGGACAAGGAGGAGCAGGAAGGCCGCGCGACGTGGGTCCCCGGCGCCGTCATCGTCGGCGCGGGCCCGTCGGGGCTCGCCGCGGCCGCGTGCCTCGCGGCTCGGGGCGTGCCGGCCACGGTGCTCGAGAGGTCCGACTCGCTGGCCTTTACGTGGCGCCACCGCATGTACGACCGCCTCGCGCTCCACCTGCCCAAGCGCTTCTGCGAGCTGCCGCTCCTCCCGTTCCCGGCCGAGTACCCGACCTACCCCTGCAAGGACCAGTTCGTGGCGTACATGGAGGCCTACGCCGCCGCGGCGGGCGTGGCCCCTCGCTTCGGCGCCAGCGTCGAGGAGGCCGCGTTCGACGCGTCCGCGGCCGCCTGGGCGGTGCGCCTGGCGGGCGGCGAGGTGCTGATGACGAGGTGGCTGGTCGTGGCGACGGGCGAGAACGCGGAGCCGCACGTCCCGGACTTCCCCGGCATGCAGCAGTTCGCCGGCCGCGTCCTGCACACGTGCGAGTACAAGTGCGGCGAGGAGTTCGCCGGGGAGAAGGTGTTGGTGGTGGGGTGCGGGAACTCCGGCATGGAGGTGAGCCTGGATTTGTGCCGGCATGGCGCTAAGCCCTCCATGGTGGTGCGGAACACGGTAATACTCCACAATCACAATGAGCTCTTGCTATATATACCTAAGATTGTGCTGTTAGGATCCGTACTCTCTTCTTGCTGCCTTTTGTTGTAGTTCGTGCAATTATTTTGACTCTGCTCCTCTTTGGTGCACTTAACTTCTTGGGCATTTCCCCTTCGGTGCCTAGCCTATTTTCTCTCTGTCTCACACACCTTACTTGCTGCCATCTTTCATGACAAGCATGTTCCAATCTGCATGGGTGCTGTTGTTGATCCGTTTTGTTTCCCTTCCCTTTTGCTTCAACTATTTATGCCCGCCCGTTTCATTCACGCTAAAACTAATAAGTACTCACGGTAAAAAAAAATTGTACAGGTCCATGTGCTGCCAAAGGAGATGCTGGGTGTGTCGACGTTTGGCATTGCCATGGCTCTGCTCAAATGGCTGCCGGTCCAGCTGGTGGATCGGTTCATCCTGGCGGCGGCGCGCTTGACCCTCGGCAACACGAGCCGGCTCGGGCTTAGGCGGCCCAAGACGGGGCCCATCGAGCTGAAGAACCTCACCGGCAGAACCCCCGTGCTGGACGTCGGGACTCTAGACCACATCAAATCAGGCAAAATTAAGGTTGGTTAGTTCCACCAAGGATTAATTGAGATTGGCGTAAACTGTCGAAACGTGCCTCCCAATCTGGCATATCATACCAGTTACCAGCCAGGCCTTGAATGATAGCTCACTCATCAAGCTCCATTTCTTCACTGTCGCCACAGCACCACAGCACAGCACAGCACTGCACATGCACGCCTTTACGTTTCTCTGCCGATTTCCTATCAGCTTGTGCGTGCGCTGATGAGGTCATGTGATAACCAGGTGGTAGGAGCAGTGAAGGAGGTGACGAGGGTCGGGGCCAGGCTCGCGGACGGCAAGGAGGAGCAGCAGTTCGACGCAATAATACTGGCGACGGGCTACAGGAGCAACGTGCCGTCCTGGCTCAAGGTAAATATAAACAACAACAACCCAAGTGACGCCACCAAAAAGGACCCCCTTGTTCGTTTTTGTTCTGCACAGCTTAGCAAAACAGTACTGGCACAGTGCGCGTCACGGCCGTCCTCCCCCTTCCCCTGTTGGGCCATTTCCCTTCTCGTGTATCGGGGAGGGGCAGAGGCAGCTCGTGCCCTCGCCTGAGATCAGCCATGCGTTCCTTTCTCCCGAACTGTCCGCCTCTCTCGCGCCAAGTGATCGAGTCAGTGACTCACCGTGGGCGTGGGCATGGGCATGGGCGCCCACCGGCGTGGATGCTGGACTCGAGAGTTTGGATATACGCTTGCGTTGCGTCGGCCCGGTCCATACTTGTGGATTGCTCAATATGGCCATCTAATCTATATGGTCTATTTCGGGTGCTAGTATCAGCATGGGACGACAAAAGGTTATCCAAACTAGTACATATAGTCAAGATGGCATGAAAGGTACTACGTACTTGGTTCAGTCTAACATACTTTGATTTTACCCCATTATAAGTTCACTAGAGCAAGCCCGCAATACATTGAGCCCCTGTAACTGTATGCGCTCCTTTCCTCTGTCTATTCTGATACACTTCATGGCTGATCGCTCCTAATTTGCAGGATGGAGGGGATGTCTTCACAAGAGAAGGCACGCCCAAAACCCCTTTCCCTGACGGCTGGAAAGGGCGAAACGGCCTCTACACCGTCGGATTCTCGCAGCGAGGGCTCCTCGGAGCATCGTCAGACGCCCTATGCGTCGCCAGAGATATACATTGCCAATGGAGGGAAAGAGAAAGAGAAAGAGATAAACCCACTAGCGATGTGCACCAAGCTGATAGCTCTGTTTGATTCTCGTGGGAATGTACAGCGTTTAAGTAGGAGTTTTGTGCATATAACATCTCGTCTCTTGCCTGTCGCAGGGCACAACATTTGCTAAATGTTTTGGGATGATGTTTAGTGGAGTAGAACGGTGGTATGTGTAACGTGTCCCTATAGCACGCAAGCCAGCTTCTGGCCAGAGTTTTGTTTTTTAGAATTGCCAATACCTTTTTTTTAGAATAATTACGATGCGTTCGGCTGGTCAGCAGCCACTCCTTTCAGCCACATGGGTTGGTAGCCCAGGAATCCAGCTTGGGCCCGTTCGGCCGTTGCTTGGACCAGGTGTTGTTGCCCCAATTCGGCGGGGGAAGAAAGGCTGGGCTGAAAAAGGGGTTAGTATGGCTGTAGGCCTAATTTTTCTTCTTTGCTACGATTTTTCCAATACAGAGCAGTTTTTCCCTTCTTCTAAAAAAAACATAGCTTTTCCCTGTGTACACAGGGAGCACTATAGGGTAGTACAAGTCCAAGAAGTATGCAAATCATGAAAATTTCGGAATTTCACCAAGTTTAGACGGAAAAAAAAACAGGATTTAACATGTATCCCACAACAAAAGCTTCATCAAATTAGCACAGTTTGCAAATCAAAATGGGGACGAATACCTAAACACCACAAACATGACTTCACCAAGCAAAAGCAATGATGGTTGCTAGTTCGTTCCTAAACATATCCATGTTAGGAGCACTTGCCTATGAAGTTGAAGCATCTGATGCACTCCAAGGAATAACATACTTCTTGTATCTATCCGGGATTGTTGGAACATAACGTGGATCTCTTTCACACCAAACAAAGTGAAGGTCATCTTTGTCATGGAGACGAACGTAGTTGTGCAATGTTACAATAACTACAATAATCAACATCTATGTTTGAATCGAGTAGTTTAGCATCTTGCGGCGAATTTGTGATTTCACCCTCAACACTCCAAAGGCACTCTCTATGTCATTATGTTTAGAGTGAATCTTGTTGAACTTCCCTGGAGGAGTTTTGGGGGTGTGCCTCTCTAAAAGTCACGAAGATGATACTTCTCCTTTGCGTTGCTAGATATCCAGCTCGGTTAGGATACCCAACATCTATAAGGTAATACTTGCCGCAATTGCATGACACTTGCACTGGTGCGCGTCGGTCCTAAACAAACGGTTTAAAACCCCTTTCCGCGACGGCATTTGGAACCGTCGCCAAGTGAGTATGTGCGATAGGGTGTCCTTCCCACACGACCCAGAAATCGTCGGGGATAGGCCCTCCTGTGACCCAGGCTGGGGTCGTGTGCGATCGGGCGAGGCATCGAAACCCAATCATTTCCGTAGGTATGTACATTCCACACGGTGAATCCCAGAAATCATTTCCGTAGGTATGTACATCCCACACAGTGAATCCCAGAAATTATTTCCGTAGGTATGTACATCCCACACGGTGAATTCCAGAAAAACATTTCCGTTTATATGTATATCACACACAGTCAATCCAAGGAATACGTTTCCGTTCTTATGTACATCCCACACAGACAATCCAGGGAAAACATTTCCGTTCGGATGTACATCCCACACGGTTTTATGGATACGCTCGTGTGTGAAAGGTGTAACTATCACACACGCTCTGCCTTGGTTAACTGTTTGCTTTCATTAACTACATCACACACGATTTGATGTATAAAACTGTGTGGCGTTAGGCTATCCATCGCAAGCCCTTTTACTGCTAGAACCGTTTGCAAAGGTCCATGGCCGTCTGTTCTATTATTATTTTTGCCTGTAATTTATTATTCTAATTGGGAATTTTGAAATACGAAACGTGTAATTCAAATTCTCAGCACAATGGTTCAACAAAGAATCCATAAATAAAATTGCCAGTACAATATGTTCAGTAATTGCAGGATTAGGCAGCAATTAACTATGATGAACCGCAGTATTTAAAGGCAGTAAAGGTGAAGAGACAAGTGTAAATCATTTTGACTGCCGACGGTGTTGAAGAAGCGGAATGCCCATAATGTGCCTTCCTGCATGCCATAGGCATGAACCACTTTTGTCCAACCCCTTGTGGCGATCGCCCGCCCATCCTTCACCGCCTCCAGGAAGAATTCTAGAGCATTATCATGGTAGCATGAATTATATACTTTAACCTTAGTTGCCTCCACTCCGGTCATATAGTCTGCAAGGTAATCATCAGTAAATAGCTTCGGAAACCACTGAAAAGAGAAAAATATCAGATACTGAGGTCTAATAGAGTAACTTGTTGTGGGCAGGGGGAAAAGGCAACACATTACTTACCATCCTAAAGTTCATTGTTGTCTTCGACAAAGTGTAAATAAAGAGCTTAATTCCAATCACCCGTTTCTTTCGCCTAACAATCTTTTTTAGTTTTCTCACTGCCCCATACGCAAAAGGGATCGAAGCGTGGATCAGTACCCCTCATATATGTACCTACAAGCAATCAATAAATGTTAGAAGCTAAACTGAGATTGCACAAATGATGTAAAATACAACTACCCATGCTCCTAAGTACAAGTATTTTTTAGATTTAAATATGAACTACATACGGATGTATATAGAATTATAGATATAGTTTTAGAATCTAGATTCACTCATTTTGCTCCTTATGTAGTCTATATTGGAATCTCTAAAAATACTTATATTTAGGAATAGATGGTGTATAAGACATGGGATGCAGCTAACCTCGACGGCAAACAACAACATCGCCCATTGTAGCCCTGTGTAAGTACATGGAAAGCCAATGTTAACTACAACAGGGTTAACATCCACCAAAAATAGCAAATGGTAATAAAACGGCAGCATCTGTAATGATATCTTCATTTCGAAAGAGTAGCACGGTAGCAAAGGGATGGATTAAAAAATGGATACAACTGTTAATTGCAATAGGCTTAACAACATCCTAATTCATGTTTTGTAAGTTTGTAGCCAGTGAAATACAACTCTTTAAAAATGGATACAACTGTTAATTGCAACAGGCTTAATGGCCATTGAAACCGGTACTGATAAAAATGCAATTGGCAGAGTTAAACATCACAGGGCAGGTGCTGCCAGAGCAGATAATGGCCCAGTTGTCTATAAAAAGGTAGGGAAAATAGCTCAAACGTGTTAGGCATGTTTACTACAACATGCTTAATACATCGACAGTACAAAACATAGCCATTAATTGCAACTGGTATTGGTAAGATTGAACTAGTGGGTACATACTTGGTAAGTCCTGAGAGGTAGTTGCTGGGGCACTTCATCTTGGCCAGAGCCCGCCCAAAGTCAGCGGCGGCGGAGGCGAGCTGTTCCTCCGGGTCGAAGCGTGGATCAGTGCCACTGACATGTGTACCTACAGGCAACCAGTAAATGGTAGAAGTTAAACTGCAATTGCACAAATGATGTGAAATACTGTAAGATAGAGGATGCAGCTAACCTTGACGGCAAACAACAGTATCGGCCGTTATGACCCTGCGTAAGTACATGGACAAGCATGTTAAGTACAACAGGGTTAGCATCCACCAAAAATAGCAAATGGCATAGTTAAACATCACAAGTCATGTTTTGTAAGTTTGTAGCCATTGAAATGCAACTGTTTAAAAATGGATTCAACTGTTAATTGCAACAGGCTTAATAGACATTGAAACCGGTACTGATAAAAATGCAATTGACATAGTTAAACATCACAAGGCAGGTGCTGCCAGAGCAGAGAATGGCCCAGATGTCTATAAAAAGGTAGGGATGGTAGCAAAAACGTGTTAGGCATGTTTACTAGAACATGCTTAATACATCGACCGTACAGAACATAGCCATTAATTGCAACTGGTATTGGTAAGATTGAACTGGTGAGTACATACTTGGTAAGTCCTGAGAGGTAGTTGTTGGGGCACTTCATCTTGGCCAGAGCTCGCCCAAAGTCAGTGACGGCGGAGGCGAGCTGTTCCTCCGGCTCGAAGCATGGATCAATGCCACTGACATGTGTACCTACAGGCAACCATTAAATGGGTAGAAGTTAAACTGCAATTGCACAAATTATGTGAAATACTGTAAGACATGGGATGCAGCTCACCTCGACAGCAAACAAAAGCATCAGCCGTTATGACCCTGGTAAGTACATGGACAGGCATGTTAAGTGCAACAGGGTTAGCATCCACTAAAAATAGCAAATGGGCAGAATCTCTAGTGATATCTTGAGTCATGTATTGTAAGTTTGTTGCTGGTATTGGTAAAATTGAGCTGGACATGGTAATATTTGAACATCACACAGTGTGCAGTACTGAAATAAACAAGGCACGAAAATGCTTAATACATCAACCGTACAAATCATAGCCGTTGCAAGTGGTATTGGTAAGATTTAGCTGGTCAGATCTTACCTGTTAAGTCCTGGGGGGTAGTCGCTGGGCGACTTCATCTAAGTCAGAGCCTGCACCATGTCGGCGGCGACGACGGAGGCGAGGTGTTCCTCTGGGTCAACACGCACAGCGGCCATCGCGCCATGGACCGCCATCAGCTCCTGGCGGGGGGCGGGGATTTGGAGGCATGAGGATGTTTCGCAAGCGCCATTTAAGCAATCAGGCCGGGGACGTGATAGAGATCAGTGGGTTACCTGACTGGATCCGAGCAGAACATAGATGTGGTTGAAGCTGTGGTTGCGGCGGCGGCGGTTTGAGATGCCGGTAGGGGGAGGCGCGAGGGAGGGGGGATACTGAGGGGAAGGGTATGTGGTTGGAGGAATAAATTCCGAAATCGCGTGCCTAATGAAAATTTCGGTGCGAAATTTGAAACTTGGGCGGGGGAAACACACAACGCAGACGAAGTGCGTAAAATACTCGTGTGCGAGAAAAAAGAAAGCTGGCAGATCCCGTCTCCAAAAAAATGTACACGTGTACTTGATTTTTTCCGGTCAATGGTACGCCTGGTTTATTAGGAAATATCGTACAGGTAACCGACTTCTGGGTCATTAACGCAAAAAACGCAGACGGGTACGGCATAGAAACCGTGTGTTTTGTGATCTTCTAATGATTAACGCAAAAAACGCACACGAGCACACATGCTAATCAACGCTCAAAGCCCTCAAAGGATGCTCTTACCGACATTGTACGTTAATACTACAAACTTAAAGTACTACTGGTAATTTGCTCTAATACTACAAACTTAAACTACTTCTGACATGCTGCCATCAGGGCATGCTGGCCAGACGCCGGCGTTCTCCTTCCCGGCCGTGTAGGCGGTAGCCCACCGTGCTTCGATCTCCGCCAGGCTCTCCTCACCACGGCGTGCGGCCTCTTTTTTCTTGCGGCGGCGGGACTCTCTTTTCTTGACTGCTTTCTGCCTTTTTCGCTCCTTCTGTGCGGCTTTGGCCGCCACTAGATCCACCACCCATTTGGCCATGGCAGCCTCAAAGTCCGCCCATGTAACTGTCTGGCTGCCGGCGGCAATGAACTCGGCGCGGCGAGATGCCATCGCTTCCTTTCCATGTGCGCGGTCGCAGGCGGCGAGGAACGCGGCGCGGCAGGATGCCATCGCTTCTTTAACAGTTACTATGCATCGCGGTGCCATGGACGACGCCTGGAGAGAGCTCTGGGACGGAGGGGCCGGACAGGCGTACAGTGCGGTGGTATTCAAGAGCTCAACGACAAACGACAACAGAAATTTGGCTTCCCTTACAATTTTGCTCGTTCATTATCGCACACGGTTCATCTCCGTCGCTTCCGGAAATAGTGTGCGCTGAGCCTATTGTGTGTTGCATTATGATTGGTCGGAACCCCGGCCACGCGGATCACGCGCGTGCACCGTTGGATGCGCAATGATCGAACGGAAATCCACGTCCCTCACATCACACCCGTGCACCTGTAGCTGGATTGGATTTATATGCACTAAATGCCTAGAAAATGCACATAATCCCCTAAATATGGTAAATGAGCCCTGAAAAATGCCAAATTTGAACACGGTGATTTGCAGGGTGTATGTTCGTCGTAGAAAAAAACTCCAGGGCAAAGAACGAAGAAAATTTGGATTCCCCTTCAATCTTGAGGATTTCCCTTTCGAAATCATGGAACTTCCTCGGTGATGGTTCGACTTATGAAGGGCGTGCATGACAACATAAGCCAAACCTTCTCAAATTTTTACCAAGGCATGGTGAGGTCATACCATGGCACCATGCCAGGCGTCATGTTTTTTAAGCATTTATTTCATTTTTATAGTTGAAAACCCAACAAACAGACATTTGTGGTAGACTATTGGCACACATTTCATCGAAATATCTGTCCATTCCTTGTAAAAGGCATGAGAATTTACTAAATGGCACGAGCATGGTTTTCTAGGCCGTTATTGTGGACCCTTTCATGCATCGATTGTTTGAACTTGAATTATGCGCATTAATGCCTAGGAAATGCACATAATCCCCTAAATATGGCAAATGAACCCGAAAAAGTGCCAATTTGAACACGGTGATTTGTAGGTTGTATGTTTATCGTAGAAAAAACTCGTCGACAAAGGACAAAGGAAATTTGGACCCCCCCTTCAATCTTGGTGACTTCCCCCTTGAAACCATGAAACTTCCTCGGTGATGGTTCGATTTATGAAAGGCGCACATCATGACATAAGGAAAACATTCTCCAATTTTTTACCAGGGCATGGTGAGGCCATACCATGGCACCAAGCCAGGCATCATGTTTTCCAACGATGTGTTTCATTTTTTGTATAGTTGTTAACCGAGTAAACGACGCGTTTATGGTTGACTATTGCCACACATTTTCTTGAAATATCTGCACATTCCTTGTAAAAGGCATGAGAATGTGCTAATAACACGACAATGATTTTCCAGACCGTCCTTGCGCACCTTTTCATGCACCGATTGTTTGAATTTGAATTATGTCCATTAATGCCTAGAAAATACACATAATCCCCTAAATATGGTAAATGAGCCCGGAAAAATGCCAAATTTGAACACAGTGATTTGCAGGGTGTATGTTCGTCGTAGAAAAAACTCCAGGGCAAAGAACGAAGAAAATTTGGATTCCCCTTCAATCTTGAGGATTTTCCTTTCGAAATCATGGAACTTCCTCGGTGATGGTTCGATTTATGAAGGGCGTGCATGACAACATAAGCCAAACCTTCTCAAATTTTTACCAAGGCATGGTGAGGTCATACCATGGCACCATGCCAGGCGTCATTTTTTTAAGCATTTATTTCTTTTTTTATAGTTGAAAACCCCAAAAATAGACATTTGTGGTTGATTATTGCCACACATTTCATCGAAATATATGTCCATTCCTTGTAAAAGGCATGAAAATTTACTAAATGGCACAAGCATGGTTTTCTAGGCCATTCTTGTGGACCCTTTCATGCATCGATTGTTTGAACTTGAATTATGCGCATTAATGCCTACGAAATGCACATAATCCCCTAAATATGGCAAATGAACCTGGAAAAGTGCCAAATTTGAACACAGTGATTTGCAGGTTGTATGTTCATCGTAGAAAAAACTCGTGGACAAAGACAATGGAAATTTGGACCCCCCCTTCAATCTTGGTGATTTCCCCCTTGAAACCATGAAACTTCCTCGGTGATGTTTCGATTTATGAAAGGCGCGCATCATGACATAAGGAAAACATTCTCCAATTTTTACCAGGGCATGGTGAGGCCATACCATGGCACCAAGCCAGGCGTCATGTTTTCCAACCATGTGTTTCATTTTTTGTATAGTTGCTGACCGAGTAAACGACGCGTTTAAGGTTGACTATTGCCACACATTTCCTTGAAATATCTGCCCATTCATTGTAAAAGGCATGAGAATGTGCTAAATAACACGAGCATGGTTTTCCAGACCGTTCTTGTGCACCTTTTCATGCACCGATTGTTCGAATTTGAATTATGTCCATTAATGCCTAGAAAATGCACATAATCCCCTAAATATTGTAAAAGAGCCCGGGAAAATGTCAAATTTGAACACGTTGCATTCGAGGCGGTATGTTGATCGTTGGAAAAAGACTGAATGACAAACTAGGATGGCAATTAGGATTCCCCTTCAATCTTGGGGATTTTTCCTCTCGAAAGCATGGAACTTCCTCGGTGATGGTTCGATTTATGAAGGGCGTGCATGACGACATAAGCCAAACCTTCTCAAACGTTTACCAGGGCATGGTGAGGTCATACCATGGCACCATGCCAGGCGTCATCTTTTTTAATCATTTATTTTATTTTTTCTATAGTTGAAAACCCAACGAACAAACATTTGTGGTTGACTATTGCCACACATTTCATCAAAATATCTGTCCATTCCTTGTAAAAGGCATGAGAATTTACTAACTGGCACGAGCATGGTTTTCTAGGCCGTTCTTGTGGACCGTTTCATGCATTGATTGTTTGAACTTGAATTATGCACATTAATGCCTAGGAAATGCACATAATCCCCTAAATATGGAAAATGAACCCGGAAAAGTGCCAAATTTGAACTCGGTGATTTACAGGTTGTATGCTCATCATAGAAAAAAACTTGTGGATAAAGGACAAAGGAAATTTGGATCCCCCTTCAATCTTGGTGATTTCCCCCTCGAAACCATGAAACTTTCTAGGATGAGGGTTCATTTTATGAAAGGCGCGCATCACGACATAAGGAAAACATTCTCCAATTTTTACCAGGCGCATGGTGAGGCCATACCATGGCACCACACTAGGCGTCATGTTTTCCAACCATGTGTTTCATTTTTTGTATAGCATGAGCATGGTTTTCCATACCGTTCTTGTGCACCTTTTCATGCACCGATTGTTCGAATTTAAATTATGTGCATAATTAATGCCTAGAAAATGCACACAATCCCCTAAATATGGTAAATGAGTTGGGAAAAATGTCTAATTTGAACACATTTCATTTTGAGGCGGTATGTTGATCGTTGGAAAAAAACTGAAAGACAAACTAGGACGGAAATTTGGATTCCCCTTCAATCTAGGTGATTTCCCTCTCGAAAGCATTGAACTTCCTCGGTGATGGTTCGATTTATGAAGGGCGTGCATGACGACATAAATCAAACCTTCTCAGCTTTTAACCAGGGCACGGTGAGGCCATACCATGGCACCATGCCGGCCGTCATGTTTTTCAAGCACATATTTCATTGTTCTATAGTTGATAACCCAGTAAATGACGCGTTTGTGGTTGACTCCATTGAAATCTCTGCCCATTCCTTGTAAAAGGCTTGAGAAATTACTAAATACCACGAGTATGGTTTTTCCAGACCGTTCTTGTGCACCCTTTCATGCACCAATTGTTTGAATTTGAATTACGTGCATTAATGCCTACAAAATGCACATAATCCCCTAAATATTGTAAATGAACCAGGAAAAGTGTCAAATTTGAACACGGTGATTAGCAGGGTTTATGTTCATCGTAGAAAAATAACTCATGGATGAAAGACAAAGGAAATTTGGATTCCCATTCAATCTCGGTGATTTCCTATCGCACACGGTTCATCTTCGTCGCCTCTGTGAACCGTGTGTGTTCACTCACACATGCAAAAGGAAAAGAAAACCCTCGCCCACTTCGTCCCCACACTCACTCGCCGCGGACTCCTCCGCAACTCTGCACCCTAAGCTCGACGACTGTTGGCGGCGGCCGTAGGTCGTGCTCCAAACGGCACCGGATTTCGCCTCCACCACTTTCTACCGCCTATCTGCACTGATATTCTAGACTCTGGTCGACTGGGGTTTTCTGCGGGATTGGGCCGGGGATTTTTCTCATGGAGAAGGTAATCAACTTAATTAGCAAAATATTCACTCATCTCTTATCGCAGTCCGTCTGTCGCTGTTAATCAACCAGCGGAAATCGCCGTGGAATCATTTTTGTTCTAGCTGATTCGTGGGTGTTCATTCATGTGTGCACAGTGCAAGCAAAAATCGGGCAACTGTGGTCATGGCCAGTCGGAAACGAAGTTCTATCTCACCATTCCGGATGACTTCAGGGAGCGCTCGGTATGTTCAATCTCAACCTACCACGGTCGGCATGGCCTAAATTTGTGAACATATACCGTCTGTTGCTACATTATCTATATATTTGCATCAAATCTTTGTTACATTATCTATTTTTAATTATATATTTTTGTACTTTGATTGCATCTATATATGGATACATTCTATTAGTTATTCCCATATTTGTATCTTGCTCAGTTATTTCAATATATCTAATTTACGATCTTAATTTTCATTTGAAGCAGTACATCCCTTGCTTTGCAAGAACAAGAGTAGATGGAAATCTTGGGCTTTACTTTGCTGATGACTCCCAGGATGTCATATTGACAATGCAACATGGGTTTACAATGACGGTTAGTGTAATACTTGATAAAGATGGTCACTCCTATTTTAATGCGGACCTTTGGAGAAAAATGTCTAAGTGTTATGAACTGAAAGCTGGCAATAAAATTCTAGTGCGTGCACCAGAGCCTGGTCTAATTAACATGGATGTTTACTTCCCCAACGTCATCAGCCGATCAAAGTCTGATCGAGGTTAGTGTCCTTTCAACTTTCTCCATGCTCTCATATTACTATTTAAGCAACCAATTGATCACTATTTAAGCAACTAATTGTGATATCATATTCTGACTCTGTTCCTAGGCAGTAACAAATTCTGTTTACCAATTTATGCGCACTATATATTCTGCTGCCATGTTCTGAATAAATAATACCTTTGCACCTTTTAAGCAGGATGTGTTGGATGCATAGTGAACGATCTGTATGTTACTAAGCGTACCAAATTTCATTGGAAGGACTTGAAGCATGTCATAAACTTTGTTGATAATCTGACAGAGATAGCACAGCCTATGGACGCTGGATTTTGGATGGGATTAATTAGACCTATGGTGCACACACTGAACAAGACCAATTGTGTGCACAAAGCGCTGGTAAAAAGTCTTATTTTAATGTTGATGCTCATAAACTATATATATCTTCAACGATATGTTACAATTGTTTTTTATTCTACATGTCAACAGAAATTGCCCCCTGTAGCAGTTCCTGGATCGATTTCCCGGCGTGGTCGAATCACACTTGTGCCTGCTATTAACGCCAAAGTGATTGCAAGGTACTGCATTTCCCGCAAAAATGGAACCATTCAAATTAACAAGTTCTCGCTTCTCGTGGCAATGCATCCATATTGGAAAATTGGAGACACTGTTCTACTCCTGCTCTACCAAGGCACAGGACGGCTCTTCCTTTTCATTGATGAGATGTCGAGTCACCGTGATCAAGCTGCTTCCAGTGGATAGTTGTGGTTGTTGGCCCTCAGCCTCTTAAAATGTGCTAGCTATTACTATATATGTTAAGTATGTAGATATGGACCATATGGTTGTTGGCCCTTAGCCTCTTAAAATGTGATAGTTGTTACTATGTTAAGTATGTAGATATGGACCATATGGCTGTCAAAACCGTGTTACGAAGATCCTCCTTTTGTCGAATAGTGTAACCACTATATATATGTTACTCAAATGCTGTTACCCAAGTTCATCAATTTTCATGGAAAGTATTAGTATCGTACACAGTTCATTGAGTTTAAGCGTGTGCCCGATGTCCAGAAGGCATTTGCATATTAACTGTCCATATTGCAAATTCACACACATGTTCACATAAGGAAACGTATGTGTAACATACTAATCATCGCACACAAGTACTCTCAGATGCATCGTGTGCGATACTCCTAGCCACCGCAAGCAACTAGTTTGCATTTTCAAAGTTTTTTGTACACACAGAATCACACACGAAGTAACTGTATTGACCGTCTGTGTTGTAATTTCTCATCGCAAACAGTTCATCTGAGTCGGCTGTGTGCCACGTATCACACACATCTTGTTTACATGACTCGTTTGTGTTCTTTTGGCTCATCGCAAACAGTTCATCCATGTGAACTGTATGCTGCATATCACACACATCTTGTTAAGTTGAACTGTTTCTGTTGTGTTCCCTAATCAAAAATAGTTCATCCAAGTTAACGGTATGCCGTATATCGCACACACATTGATATGGCTGCCTGTTTCTGTTGTTCTACCTCATCGCAAACAGTTCGAATGGATTAACTGTCTGTCCTGCATCGCACACATATTGTTATGGCTGCCCGTTTCTGTTGTTCTGCGTCATCGCAGACAATTTGAATGGATTAACCGTATGCCCTGCATCGCACACGCAACTAAAACATGAACCGTGTTTGATGCATACATCATCGCAAACGTTTTGCACCTTTTTTGAGGTTTTTTTACACCACCATTTGCGATTATAGCATCGCACACAGTTTCGGCAAAGGGTCTCTGATCGTAGTGTCACGTTAGCAGTCTCCTGCAGTAGTGTTGCAAGATACTTGACATTAGTTGTAATTAAAAGAAATGCTCAACCTTTGGAGGATAGGCGAGGAGGCCTTGTCCTTCTTAATTGCATGGAATAACATACTTGCATCATGCATAGAACTAGAATGTTCAGTTGAAACATAAATGAGGTGCATATCAAAGTTACATATTACTATGTTAACCAGCCAAGCCCTCTTCACCTCCGAGATGTAGTAAAACAAGCCATGAGGACGCCCGCTGCACCACCACCACCACCGCGACCGCCGCTCACTTGCCACCACCGTAACTAGCCAAGACGTGAGCCGCGAGCTTCGCCCATGAGCACGGCGGCTCCCACCAAAAAGGCCGCTGCACCAGCATCCATGGTCCCAACTCCATCCCCGCCCCAAGCTTGCAACCTAGCCTCCACTGCACACCTTGCCCTGCCCGGGCAATGGACGAGCTCCTCGGTGGCGCACCGCAACTAGACGGGAGGCAAGGATGACTCTATGGCCCTCCTGGGGACGAATCCACCCCTCAACATTGGACAACATCTAGGAGAGGTCCAGCCCTTCGATGCATTCCGCACAAGCGCATCCGCCACAACGCTGCAACCTCCCCTGCCAGGAAGCACCATGGAGAAGGTCGCTGACCGCAACCCGAGGCAACCACATGGCTAGATCTTGTCGTGCCACCACCAAAGCTTGCCGGAGTTGTCATCCCTGGCCCAGCTAGCCCGCACCTTCATGTCGCCGCCCAACAAACCACCGGCGCATCCCTGTGCCTCCGTTCTCAACACCAGCACCAAATCCCATTGTGGTCGCCCCGTACCGTGCCGAGGCCACCGCGCTATGACAGAAGAAGGCCCGCCAGCATCGGCCAGGCTTCGTCCGACCACATCCTGTGGCGGCAGCATGGGGAGGGATGAGGTGGAGAGAGCTCATGGCGGCAGAGGCTAGGTCACCCTTCCCGTCGCATGCCGGGCTCCGCCAGAGTGGATGGAGGTGTTGGGGAACGTAGCATGCAATTTCAAAAAAAATTCCTACGATCACGCAAGATCTATCTAGGAGATGCATAGCAACGAGAGGGGGAGAGTGTGTCCACGTACCCTCGTAGACCGAAAGCGGAAGCGTTAGGTTAACACGGTTGATGTAGTCGAACGTCTTCGTGATCCAATAGATCAAGTACCGAACGTACGGCACCTCCGAGTTCAGCACACGTTCAGCTTGATGATGTCCCTCGAACTCTTGATCCAGCAGAGAGTCGAGGGAGAGTTTCATCAGCATGACGGCGTGGTGACGGTGATGGTGATGTGATCCGCGCAGGGCTTCGCCTAAGCACTAAGTGAATATGACCAGAGGAGTAAACCCTGGAGAAAGACACCGCACACGGCTTGGAACAATTGGTGTGTCTCCAAGGGGTGCCCTGCCAACGTATATAAAGGAGGGAGAGGAGGAGGCCGGCCACCAGGGGCGCGCCAAGGAGAGGGGAGTCCTACTAGGACTCCAGTACTAGTAGGATTCACCCCCCCTCCTTTTTTCCTTCTCATGGAGGGGGAAAGAGGGAAGGGAGAGGGAAGAGGAGAAGGAAAGGGGGGCGCGCCCCCTCCCCTAGTCCAATTCGGACTCCCTATGGGAGGGGGGCGCGGCCACCCCTTGTGGGTTGCCTCCCCTCTCCCCTATGGCCCATGTAGGCCCATTACTTTCCCCGGGGGTTCCGGTAACCCCTCGGTACTCCGATAAATATCCGAAACGTCTCGAAACCATTCTGGTGTCCAAATACTATCGTCCAATATATCAATATTTACCTCCCGAACAATCATGTCCGTGATCCCATCCGGGATTCCGAACAATCTTCGGTCACCAAAATACATAACTCATAATACAAATCGTCATCGAACGTTAAGCGTGCAGACCCTACGGGTTCGAGAACTATGTAGACATGGCCGAGACATATCTCCGGTCAATAACCAACAACGGAACCTGGATGCTCATATTGGTTCCTACATATTCTACGAAGATCTTTATCGGTCAAACTACAATGACAAAATACGTTATTCCCTTTGTCATCGGTATGTTACTTGCCCGAGATTCGACCTTCGGTATCCTTATACCTAGTTCAATCTCGTTACCGGCAAGTCTCTTTACTCGTTCCGTAATGCATCATCCTGCAACTAACTCATTAGTCACAATGCTTGCAGTCTTATCGTGATGTGCATTACCGAGAGGGCCCAGAGATACCTCTCCGATACTCAGAGTGACAAATCCTAATCTCGATCTATGCCAACCCAACAAACACCTTCGGAGACACCTGTAGACCATCTTTATAATCACCCAGTTATGTTGTGACGTTTTATAGCACACAAGGTGTTCCTCCGGTATTCAGGAGTTGCATAATCTCATAGTCAAAGGAATATGTATAAGTCATGAAGAAAGCAATAGCAATAAAACTTAACGATCATTATGCTAAGCTAACGGATGGGTCTTGTCCATCACATCATTCTCCTAATGATGTGATCTCGTTCATCAATTGATAACACATGTCTATGGTCAGGAAACTTAACCATCTTTGATTAACGAGCTAGTCAAGTAGAGGCATACTAGGGACACTCTGTTTTGTCTATGTATTCACACATGTATCAAGTTTCCGGTTAATACAATTCTAGCATGAATAATAAACATGTATCATGATATAAGGAAATATAAATAACAACTTTATTATTGCCTCTAGGGCATATTTCCTTCAGTCTCCCACTTGCACTAGAGTCAATAATCTAGATTACATTGTAATGATTCTAACACCCAAGTCTTGGTGCTGATCATGTTTTGCTCGTGGTAGAGGCTTAGTCAATGATACGTCTCCAACGTATCTACTTTTCCAAACACTTTTGCCCTTGTTTTGGACTCTAACTTGCATGATTTAAATTTAACTAACCCGGACTAACGCTGTTTTCTGCAGAATTGCCATGGTGTTATTTTTGTGCAGAAATAAAAGTTCTCGGAATGACCTGGAACATCACGGAGAATATTTTTGGAATAAATAAAAAATACTGGGGAAAGAATCAGCATCAGGGGGCCCACACCCTGTCCACGAGGGTGTAGGCCGCACCCACCCCCTTGGGGCGCACCCCCTGCCTCGTGTGCCCCCTGAGACTCCACCGACCTCAACTCCAACTCCATAAATTCACGTTCGGGGAGAACAAAAATCAGAGAGAAGGATTCATCGCGTTTTACGATATGGAGCCGCCGCCAAGCCCTAATATCTCTCGGGAGGGCTGATCTGGAGTCCGTTCCGGGCTCTGGAGAGGGGAATCCTTCGCTGTCGACATCATCAACCATCCTCCATCACCAATTTCATGATGCTCACCGCTGTGTGTGAGTAATCCCATCGTAGGCTTGCTGGACGGCGATGGGTTGGTTGAGATTTATCATGTAATCAAGTTAGTTTTGTTAGGGTTTGATCCCTAGTATCCATTATGTTCTGAGATTGATGTTGCTATGACTTTGCTATGCCTAATGCTTGTCACTAGGGCCCGAGTGCCATGAATTCAGATCTGAACCTATTATGTTTTCATGAATATATGTGAGTTCCTTATCCTATCTTGCAAGTCAATAGTCACCTACTATGTGTTATGATCCGGCAACCCCGAAGTGACAATAATCGGGACCACTCCCGGTGATGACCGTAGTTTGAGGAGTTCATGTATTCACTAAGTGTTAATGCTTTGGTCCAGTACTCTATTAAAAGGAGGCCTTAATATCCCTTAGTTTCCAATAGGACCACGCTGCCACGGGAGGGTAGGACAAAAGATGTCATGCAAGTTCTTTTCCATAAGCACGTATGACTATATTCGGAATACATGCCTACATTACATTGATGAACTGGAGCTAGTTCCGTGTCACCCTATGTTATAACTGTTGCATGAGGAATCACATCTGACATAATTATCCATCATTGATCCATTGCCTACGAGCTTTTCACATATTGATCTTTGCTTAGTTACTTTTCCGTTGCCAGTGTTACAATTACTACAAAACCGCTACTTTTACATTTGCCACCGTTACCATTACTTCCATACTACTTCGCTACTAAATACTTTGCTGCAGATATTAAGTCTTTTAGGTGTGGTTGACAACTCAACTGCTAATACTTGAGAATATTCTTTGGCTGCCCTTGTGTCGAATCAATAAATTTGGGTTGAATACTCTACCCTTGAAAACTGTTGCGATCCCCTATACTTGTGGGTTATCAAGACTATTTTCTGGCGCCGTTGCTGGGGAGCATAGCTCTATTCTTTGAGTCACTTGGGACTTATATCTGTTGATCACTATGAGGAACTTGAAAGATGAAAAAACCAAGATTTATCCCTCAACTACAAGGGGAGGTAAAAATCGGCCATCTAGATCTGCACTTGATTCACCTTCTATTATGAGTAAACTTGCGACACCTACTCCTACTATTGATTCTATTTGTTGCATGTTATTGATGATGCCACTTCTGCTTTGCATGGTACTTATGATGAAACTACTTCTATGCTTGATACTACTGTGCCATTAGGTGAATTTCTTGATGAACAACTTGCTAGGGTTAGAGAGAATGAAATTATTGAAACTGATAATATTGATGAAAGTGACGATGAAGATTCCCCCCCCTAGATATGAATTGCCTGATGTGCCTGAGGGTTATGTTATGGATGAAGAAATTGCTAGAGACTTCTTTGCTTGCAAGGATATATATGATCTTAAGAAACTGTTAGCTAAGCTGGAAGAAAAATCTCGGAATGCTAGAATGAAATATGGCCCTGCTTTTGCTACTTCACCTATCTGTATTTCTGATAAGGATTATGATTTCTCTGTCGATCCTGAGTTAATTACTTTGGTTGAATCTGATCCTTTTATGGCTATGAATCTGAAACTGTTGTCGCACATCTTACTAAATTGAATGATATAGCCACCCTATTTACTCATGAGGAAAAAATTCGTTACTACTATATCCTTAAGTTATTTCCGTTCTCATTAAAGGGTAATGCTAAAACATGGTTTAATTATCTTGCTCCTGGTTGTGTGCGTAGTCCCCAGGATATGATTTTTTTACTTCTCTGCTAAATATTTCCCCGCTCATAAGAAACAAGCTGCCTGAAGGGAAATATATAATTTTGTGCAAATTGAAGAAGAGAGTCTCCCACAAGCTTGGGGGAGGCTTATCCAATTACTTAATGCTTTGCCTGATCGTCCTCTCAAGAAAAATGAAATACTTGATATCTTTTATAATGGACTAACCGATGCTTCCAGAGACCACCTGGATAGTTGTGCTGGTTGTGTATTCAGGGAAAGAACTGTTGAGCAAGTTGAATTGCTATTGAATAATCTATTGAGTAATGATAATGATTGGACACTTCCTGAACGAACTCCTAAGCCAACTCCGAAGAAAAGGGGTATTCTATTTCTCAGTCCTGAAGATATGCAAGAGGCAAAGAAATCTATGAAAGAAAAGGGTATTAAAGCTGAAGATGTTAAGAATTTACCACCTATTGAACAGATACATGGTCTTGACAACCCGACACAGGTAGTAAAGGTAAATTCTCTCTATAGATTTGATGAAGGTGATATTCCTCGTTACAAGTCTGCTAGCCAATGCTTGGATGAGTTTGATAATTTTATTGTTAAACAAGAAAATTTTAATGCTTATGTTGGTAGACAATTGAAACGTAATGCTTATATGATTGAACACTTGAGTGATTATATGTCTAGAGTTTAAGGTGACCTTAAACTTATTAGTAAACATGCTTCTATGGTTACCACTCAGGTAGAACAAGTGCTTAAAGCTCAAGATGATTTGCTCAATGAATTTAATAATAATAAAAAGGATAATGTTGTTAGAGTTATGACTAGAGGGGGTAAAATGACTCAGGAACCTTTGTATCCTGAGGGCCGCCCTAAGAGAGTTGAGCAAGATTCTCAGAGAACTAATGTTGATGCACCTAGTCCTTCTAAGAGGAAGAAAAAGAAAAATGATAGGACTTTGCATGCTTCTAGTGAACCTGTTGTTGACACACCTGAGAATCCCAATGATATTTCTATTTCTGATGCTGAAACGCAATCTCGTGATGAACATGAACCTACTGATAATGTTAATGATGATGTTCATGTTGATGCTCAACCTAGCAATAACAATGATGTAGAAATTGAACCTGCTGTTGATATTGATAACCCACAATCAAAGAATCAATGTTATGATAAGAGAGACTTCGTTGCTAGGAAGCACGGTAAAGAAAGAGAACCATGGGTTCAGAAACCCATGCCTTTTCCTCCTAAACCATCCAAGAAAAAGGATGATGAGGATTTCGAGCGCTTTGCTGAAATGATTAGACCTATCTTTTTGCATATGTATCTGACTGATATGCTTAAAATGAATCCTTACGCTAAGTACATGAAGGATATTGTTACAAATAAAAGAAAGATACCGGAAGCTAAAATTTCCACCATGCTTGCCAATTATACTTTTAAAGGTGGAATACCTAAGAAACTAGGAGATCCAGGAGTACCAACTATACCATGCTCCATTAAAAGAAACTATGTTAAAACTGCTTTATGTGATCTTGGAGCCAGTGTTAGTGTTATGCCTCTCTCTTTATATCGTAGACTTGATTTGAATAAGTTGACACCTACCGAAATATCTTTGCAAATGGCCGATAAATCAACTGCTATACCTGTCGGTATTTGTGAGGATGTGCCTGTTGTGGTTGCAAACGTTACTATCTTAACGGACTTTGTTATTCTTGATATTCTCGAGGACGATAGTATGTCGATTATCCTTGGTAGACCCTTTTTGAATACTCCAGGGGCTGTTATTGATTGCAACAAAGGCAATGTCACTTTTCATGTTAATGGTAATGAGCATACGATACATTTTCCGAGGAAATAACCTCAAGCCCATAGTATCAATTCTATTGGAAAAATTTCAACGATTACTATTGGAGGTTTTGAATTTCCTCTTCCTACTGTCAAGAAGAAATATGATATTCTTATTG
Source organism: Triticum aestivum (assembly GCF_018294505.1). Taxonomy (NCBI): domain Eukaryota; kingdom Viridiplantae; phylum Streptophyta; class Magnoliopsida; order Poales; family Poaceae; genus Triticum; species Triticum aestivum. Next base: position 323,536,891 of record NC_057802.1, on the reverse strand, counting down.
TTGGGGACGTGCATATCCCCGTTGAGGTAACCTAGTGTTATTCGAAAATTCTCCGGTTTCATGTTATTCGGAAAGAGTTTGTTAACAAGACTTGATCAACCTTGTTAGTGGATTCCTTTTGATGAGCATGAGATGGATCAAGTTAGAAAGCACAACTAACCTCCTTTTACTTTCTGTTATTTAGATTAAATAAAGCAAAAATAGTATTTTCTGTCTGTTTACTAAATTATCATTGCAATAAAAAATACCCCGAAAATAAAAGTTCTCCAAACGTCCCGAAAATGAAATATGATTTTTTGTAGAATATTAAGAATATCTGGCACTGAGAACACACCAGGGGGACCCTCCATTTGGCCACGAGGGTACAGGGCGCGCCCCCCTGCCTCGTGGGCCCCAACACTACAAAAAAATACACTTCCGTGATGATACGTGTTTGTCACAGTAGGTCGCGTTTTTTGTCATGCATGTACATCCATGACGATTTTATGACAGAATCAAGATAGTCATACCTGTGTTGTCGTAGAAGTGTTCCATGACATTACCAAAATTAGCATCACGGAAGTGTCCACTTCCATGACGATAAATCGCGCGTCACAGAAGTGCTTTCGTCAAGGGTGACCGACACGTGGCATCCACCGTAACGGAACGCCGTTAAGCTATCGGGTCGGGTTTTGGATCCGATAACCCATTAACAGCCCCGACTAATGGGAAATTTCCACGTGTAAAATTCTTATTGGCCGGACGAAATACGTGTCAGCTCGTAAGTGGGTCAGATAGGCGCCTATGATATGTCGACACGTGCCACGGCCCACCACTGGCCCATTTAGCTTACAAAGCCGGCCTGTTTGACTTGGTCAAAAGTTAACGGGCTGGCCCATGAAAAGCCTGTTAACGGTCTCTTCGCAAATCGCCCATTTTACGGCCCGTTAACTCATGGCCCGTTAGGCCCTAAAGGAAATCGGCCCAGAACGTCATGTGGGCCGTCGAATATAACACCAGCCCATTTCACTTTCGGCCCATGTATGGCCCACGACGTCTTTTGGCCTATATGAGGCCTTCGTATCTTTCGGCCCTTTACAGGCCCACGGTGACTCTAGCCCATAATGAACAGTAATTTTCTTTATACCCGTTAACGACCCGTGATTTACATGGGCCGTTTCCAGCCCATTCTTAGCTTTCGGCCTATTGACGGCCCATACGTTCTTGGGCTCCTTTTCGGCCCTCGATTACTTTCGGCCCGTTACTGGCCTGTTCCCCTAATGGGCCAAATTCGGCCCATGGCAAGAGTCGGCCCGTTACTGGCCTGTTCCCCTAATGGGCCAAATTCGGCCCATGGCAAGAGTCGGCCCGTTACTGGCCTGTTACCCTAATGGGCCAAATTCGGCCCATGGCAAGAGTCGGCCCGTTTCTGCCTGTTAACCCGTTGCGCCGTTTCCAGCCCGTCCTATATTCTGGCCCATTAACGACCCGTTATGCCTGTGACAGAATTAAGCCTTTGCTGTCCTACGGCCTGTTAACGTGTTGGGCCGATACCAATTACGCCCGATTACGGCCCATGTAGACCCATTTATCCGACGGCCCGAGGCCCACCGATTACAGGCCCATTTATCGACGGCCCGTAGGAGACCCATGGATCCTACGGCCTGTATATGGCCCATGGTAGTTGCGGCCACTAGCAAACCAGGGAAAAAGAAGACTAGGAAATAAATAAGGCCAAAACTAACGCTAGGCTATTAAGGCGATTGCACAGATTACATCCACTCGGCATCAAAGATCGCCACGAGTGCAAATATAGGGAACACCCTACACTATACAAAAATGGCTTGCTGTTTTCTTCAGCCGGTGGCTGCACGTTAAGAATAAATTTTGTATCGCACCAAAACAAATTACAACTATATAACAAAAGGAAGGTTGGCATAAAACTTAACAGTCTAGCAGATGAATGCACCACCAGAAGTTCAGAAGCTCAGTTCATTTGACCTGACTGTTACGTTTTCATGCTATATTGTCCGATGGAGCACCATAACCCTCGCCTTCATTTCCCCTAGGCTCCTGAACAACATAGCAAATGTCTGATAGTCTGGTTTCAAAACCATGCATATCTTAACGACATTGAGCAATGTTTCTCCTTGTTTCACAAAGGGTCTCTGTTAGGGAATGGACTTGTGTCTGGAGCGCAGATACAACATTGCTTTGAGCTTGCATATCTTGATCATGAGGCAGTTTGGACGATATTGCCTTAACAACCAACCCAGTATTACGCAGGAACGTGCTTTTGGCACTGTTAGTGGACAGGTACTGACCGACTGCAACAAGAGCTGACATTGCGGTTATAGTTGCCTCGCCCCCTTCAGAAGGTGGCGGTTCCACCATTTTTTCCATAGCTCACTGAAAAGTTGAGGTTTTACATTAGTAGTACCATAATAGAATATATTAAGGTGGCAGCAAAACCAAAAAAAATAGCTTTGGTCTATATACAGAACTTATTCTGGTGAACCCATGTAAAATATTAGTTGTATTTTATTCCAAAGTACATAATAAAACCAGGTTCCAAACATATGACCATGTACCATCGCTAATGTATTGTCTATTTCTTCACATTGTATTGAGGGCTAAGGATAAAGAGACGAGGTTTATAATACGGTAAGCATAGTATGACATCATTCATATCACAAAACAACTGAGAGCTGACAAACAGGCAATTGTAACGTTGTGTGGGCAAGTCCAGCACGGAACTAGATTACGGGTCAAGATCAAAGGAACATCACTCCTCTCTTTTAAACCTTGTAAGGTGCAATGATACGCTAAGACAATTGTGTATAAAATTGAAAAGAGTAATAGACATTGGCTGCAAACCATGCAGTTCAAGGCACAAGTCAGAGTAAGTAGTAGTTAAAAGGCATCAGGATTAAGGACTTACAACAACGGCTTTGACTGGTGTAGTCATGCCCTTCTTCTTGCTGGTGTGACAGTCCTTGAAGATTTCCACAGCATTTGGTTCAGGTACTTTTTGGTCCTTGCGGGCTTTCCTCTGCATTTCGAACAAGTCAATATAGATCTGATAATATGGTACAGCAAAAAGAGTGAAACAGCAGCTAATTACAAGAGCCTCGCAGTGTGCAATATAGCTACGAGATCCTGTCGTCTGTTGGAATTTCACTTTCGTACGGTTGGCCTTGTTCTTTGAACAGTTCACCTACAAGAAGATAGATTTGTGTGGCACATGCGTAAATAGGACTTCAACATGTGATCTGATTACATATATATAATGTACTTGATACTTTGGATCAGACCAGTGTTTAACAAGGCCCCTCCAGTCTTCATCCGATATATTTTCCACTGGAGATGTTTGGGAATGTTCACTGTTAGCCTTGCCTTCAAAGTGAGTTTTCCTCAAGTTATACCGATACTGTCGCAGAGCAGACTTGAAAACATGGGTGCAAGCTTGTCTGGTTGCATCATCTTGGCTATCCAACTTGAACCTCATCTGTTGAAAATTATGGGAGTCTCATTATCAACAACCTAGAAAGTATGGGGCAGAGCAAGACGATATTACTAGTTTCCATACATAACCATACTTACAGATAAATGGTCGAGGAAGGTGTTGAACTGGGTTTCGTCTTTGTCATTCCTGTACTGAATCCATGTTGGGAGGATACGTACATGACACCTAACGGCAACCGCTGCCTCTGATACTAACTTGGCTGACTCTGTAGCATCACGTGGCCTTTTTAAACCTGCCTCAAAACGGATCTCCATTCTTCCTCCTCTAGATTTAGTTAACCTATCGAGCATTACCCCTGATGTTTGTTTCCTCTTGCGCCTAGGTGCTAGTCCGACAACGAACATAGGAAGTGTTAGTGTACATCAAACTGTGAGACTACATATAAAGAAGCATGCAACTGTAACTTGACTCCAGCAACTACCTTCTTGCTGTTGAAGCTCACAAGGTTTGGGGACTCCAGCAACTGATATTGCCAACTCGTCTTGTGTCAAGAGTGCTTGGGAAGTAGTGTCAGGTGGCAAGGGAGCTTGGGAACGTGCTGCTAGCTCAGTTGACGCACGAGTAAGTCGTGCAGCTGGTAGTACTGTGGTAGGTGTTGCAAGAACTAGGGCTATCTCTGCTTGTTTGGTGGCAGCTATTTGTTTCTGTTTGGCTTTTTTTGCAACTCGTGTAGCATGGGATGTCGTGTTTGTAGAATTTTTCCGCTGGACTTTGACCTTCTATTGCACCATCAGTACCAGCAGAATCTACAGGATTCATCCGCTTCTCATTCAATGCCATTCTGTGTTTCTTCCTCTTTCTCTATGCCATGTTAAGTCAAGCCGACAAGAAAAACGAATAACAATTTAGTTCTTCAGAACAAATTGATGCGTGATGCAGACGAACTGAACTTTGATGTTAGACAACCACATGATAGGAGGATGTATATGTATGAAAAACAGGACGGAAGAGATAACCAGAACTATGATGTGTAAACTAAGAAGAAGACATTTCACCAAATTAGAAGCAATGCAATGGAAGGTAGACACCAGATGAAAGATGCTACAAATATCGCTCTGCCAAGTTAACAGTGTCTCATCATAAATGGCGTTTAAACAAATGTGAAGCAGTACAAGAAATAAATCATATGCAAGATGCAAACAACATCACACTACCATGTTAGAGGTCTCTCGTCATTAGTGCCATTGCATATTCACAGCTTATGATGTGTAAACTAAGGAGAAGGCATTTCAACAAATTAGAAGCAATGAAAGCTAGACACCATATGAAAGATGCAACGAATATCACTCTACCAAGTTAAAACTGTCTCGTCATAAGTGCCATTTCAACAAATTAGTAGTACAAGCTAGAAAAGAATGTGAGATGTAACCTATATCACACTCCGAAGTCAAACATGTCTTATGATAAGTGATTGTTGCAGGTTACACAACAGTAGTAATTTGATGTAAGAACATGGTGTGATAGACAGATATTGTATGTTCTAGAAACAAGAACACGTGTCTTATTCAAGTATAATGTGTAAAGTAAGCAGATGGAATTCAACAAAATTAGAAGCAATACAAGCTAGACATCACACATAACATGCAACCACATATAACAGTGCCAAGTTAGAGGGAGCACCGGTGATGCTGCACTAGGGGAGACGTGCTCATCATAAACACAACTTTGTTGAGTGTCTATGCATGTGTTGTCTTGGAAATCATCTTGGGGGTGTGGAGGAGTAGAAACTGTAGAGGCCCTCTGTTCGGAAGGAGCACCTTTATCCGCTGCCTTGCTAACTTCCTTCTGCTTTATTGATTTTGAATTGTCAAGTAAAACCGACAAGAAAAAGCAATAAAATTCTCTCTTCAGAACTCATTCATGCATGATACTGACAATCACTACTTTGATGTAAGGCAAACACATGATACAGGATGGAATATGTACGAAAAACAGGACGGCATGGCATGTTCACAACTGTTTGTGTAAACTAAGCAGAAACCATTCCAGCAAATAAGAAGCAATGCAAGCTAGACACCACATGAAAGATGCAACCAATATGACTCTGCCAAGTTAAAAGCGTCCCATCATAAATGGAATTTCAACAAATTAGAAGCAGCGCATGCTATAAATCATATGAAAGATGCAACTAATATCGCACTGCATATACTAAAGGTGTCTTGTCATGTTGATTGATGCGGGATACAAAAAAACAATAGTTTTATGTAAGGACATGCTTAATGACAGATGTACTATGTACTAAATACAGGAAGGCATGTCACATTAACAGGTATAATGTATAAGCTACGCAGACTAGCACATGCAGTTTAACCAGATTGGAAGAATTACAATCTAGACACCATATGCAACATGCAACCACATATCACGCTGCCAAGTTAGAGCAAGCACCTGCGATGCTAGTGTAGGGGAAATGCTGTAATCAACTACAGAGCTACGTTCACTATCTTCATCTAGCATTTCTGTTTCTTGAGAATCATGTCGGGAGGCTGACGCTGCATTCTTTAAATGAGGAGTAGTCCCCTTGCCTGCCTGCCTCGTCATAAGTGATTGATGAGGGATACACAAGAACATTAGTTTGATGTAAGAACATGGTTAATACACAGATGTACTAGTATGTACCAAAAACAGAAAGGCATGTCATATTCAAAGGTATAATGTGTAAGCTAAGCAGATGCAATTTAACCAAATTGGAAGCAATACAAGCTAGACATCCGGCTGGAGTGGTGAGCATGATCATCTAGGACCTGAGAGCCTGGTGGGAGGCGGGCTGCTTCGCCACCATCGCAGCTTTTTAGTTGGCTTCCAGGTGATGCCTATCTTTGCTGGGCTTGTCACTGGCTCGGCCAGTGCCCTGACTAGCCATTTGTCTTCTGGTGCTCACGGGATGGTGGTTCATGTAAAAAAATATCTTTACGGTCCTGCCTACGTGTCTCATGTACGCACATTATCTTTACGCCTGTCTCTCACGCATTGTCTCACACCTCTCTTCCTAATCGACGAGTATGATTCTAGCAGAGCATTCTGTAGGATGCCCCTTAAAGTTAGGTTGGATGAATAGTAATATCAGAGATAAAGGGGTTACCTTAGTCCTAGAACCTAGGGATACAAATCCTAGCCGGCTTTGTCAGTGGACACAGAGTCCTTCACAATTTTGCTATCTTTGTCTTGTACGACTTGTCATCCATGGATCTTCCTAAATGCGTCACGGGCCGACCAATGTGGCGCAGGTCGGAACCGAACGAAGGGCCTCACCTCGACCCACCGGACCTCACGCGGTGACACACCCTCTGCCCCCACGTCTCATTATCTTCTCACACCCACACATACCAATACAAACACCACACACACAGAAAATTTCTCCTGGTGCCTCTATTCCCTCCCCCCTTGCATATACACACTCAAGGGAATGGAATCTCTTGTCGTGACGTCATATTCGTCTCTCTCTCTAGACCACTCTCATTTCTCGTGCTATCTCTCCCACGCCCCCCCGTCGGCCCCTCTATCCATGCCTCTCTCAAATACGTAATACACACACATACCTCTCTAGGCCCCACCAAATGCATCAACTACACATTCACACATGTTACATCACGTACCCCATTGATCTAAAAAGCCCTCTCTTCACGTTTATTTCGCATACAACATTCCTTTTGAATAAAGTGTGGCCAAAAAATTATTTTAGAGTTTCTACATATATACAACATTACAAAGTTATATGGAGGAGTACGAACGGTAATTTGCATTGCATGGTGCCCACAATGATATTTATTGCGCACTATGAATTTGTATATTTTTATACTATATACAAAGTTAGTCATAATAAAGAGAAACGAAGAGCATCTCTCTCTCCATCGCATACCCCCTCTGTACGCCCCTTTGACGTATGCACACAAAACTATCTCCAGGTCCTCTAAAAGTAAGCCCCCAGAAAATCCACGCATGTTTCATCTTTCTCTCGCGATATATGCAATGACGATTATTGTATTTGAAGCGAAAGCACGATACATACATTGGACTTCAGAATCCACTCATTACGGTCACCATTTATGTTTAGTGGTTATTATACAGTCACGGGCTCACCGTACAACTCTGTATTTGCTCATGACATGACTAGTTGACCTGTTAAACGCTCCACGTGGCACCTCTAGTGTTGCATCACATTATCTCACTACCATCGTGCCCACCTGTCGACTTGTATCTACTCTACATCTACACTCTTATAAAATACATAAAATACACTCTTATAAAAAACAGAGTTGGTGATGATGGTGTGCCTTCCATCCTGCAATATAGGCCGTCCGATTTATATCTGACGGATAGGAAAGAAACTATGGCAATTTTGCAAAAAGGTACCCACACACCTCTCCACATTTGCAAATAAGGTCTTCCCTCGTTCATCCTTTTCTCTCACAAGATAAACAAGTCATACAAATGCATCTTGATGTTACGTGGAACGCACGGGCATCTTGCTAGTAAGAATGAAAACAAACGACAAAAAAATATTTGGACGGTGGTTCGAAGTCATGACCGCGGGCACAGCAGACAAGGTGGCCTTGTATTGGTGTGCTGAGCCGTCTGTTCTAACACACAGGAGCTGGTGTGGTGATTATACACACACGCACGCATGCACACGAGCTGCATCCACGCAACACTCACACAAACACATGCACCCACGCACGCACGCAACACTCACACGTACACACGCAGCCACGCACGCACACAACACTCACACGCACGCAACACTCACACGCACACACGCACGCATGCATGCACACACCAGTACACCACACGACCAGCACACACTCTCACGCTCAAGTGCTCAACCTACACGTGCATGCGCACACATCAGGCCCTGACAGACACATACACAACCAGGTGATTCCCGCGCACGGGTTGGAGCCTTGTCGCGCCTGCGTAAATTTGTGTTTATCTGACCTTTTGCCTATGCGAACTGACAGGTGGGACCCACAAGGAACGTGGTCAATTTAACTAGTCAACATGGCGCCATGCAGACTATTTGGCCGGTCAACAGAGTGCAATCCGATGCTGAACTGTGAGCAAGTGACCGTATAATCACCGCAAAACGTATATAGTGACCGTAATCAGCTTATTCTGAAGTTCGGTGTCCGTATTACGCTTTTCTCTCTGTAGGCCCTCCAAAACAACATCTCTACACGTTCTCGCATGTTACATCTAACAACTATGCAATACAGCACTACTACTACACTCTAACACAATAAATCATATGTGTTTTTAGTTTTACTAGATATCATATTGTTACTTATAATTATTCTGTCTGCATACATTAAAATTGCCTTTGAAATGTATGGCCAGTATCATCTACCGCGCGGGAAAAATCCCGCCCTTTCCTGTTTAATCGGGATCGTGCGAAACAGCAAAACTATAGTACTATACAGTACTACAAGTGACAGTTCACTGGGCCGTCGTGTCGTCTACTCCTCCGTCGTAAGAGTGGAGCGCTCGCTTTCATAAATCTTCTAGTCCCTTTCGCCGACATGTGGGACATTAAGCTACCGGGTCCACGTGCCATACCGGAATACAGTGCAGAGCAGCCGGGGTGAAGCACCCCAGTCATGGCGCCGGCGTAGTAATGAGCAATGAGGCGTCAAATCACAAGCTGCACCTTTTCCGCAGTTAAGTTGGAGGGATGAAGCAACCATCATTTCACTCGTTGCTGAATCCGCTTCTCCCTCATCTTCTTCAACTTAACCACGTGTTGCTTCTGCCATTGTTCTGCCTCATGTGGGACGCGGATCGGCTTGGTAAAGCACTGACATGTGGGACCGCATGTTAGCAAACCGCCAGGACAACGTCCTCCGAAAATAAGAAGCCTAATCCTAGAATTACAAAGGGCTACGTAGCTGCTACGTATACATTCCATATAATCTATATATGCCCCCCTGATTTTCAGGTGGGGTGGGCCTAATCCTCTCCTTTAATCCAATCAAATAGTCCCACAACACATCAGTTCGTAAATTTACGTAAACCATTACGTAGATGCAGCATTGCTCAAATAAGAAACCTCCTCCGCCATTCGCGCGGCAAAATGACCTCCTTTTTACTAATCTTGATTCTATAATTTTTTAGATCAATATAATTGAGATTTGTATAGATAGCACACAGGAGCAAAACCAAGTGGTACGGTTAAGGGCATCCACAATGTGTAGCCAAATGTGAAAATAGCTTTTGGCATCGTGGGAACCATTGTGGACGGTGTTGCCAAAGCCAAAAAGATGGAACCGAAGCTCCCTGATTTATTGATTGAAGGAATAGAAAAATGCAACGTCTCTCCTCTTTCTCCCATGCTTGGACGCATGTAGTACAGTATAGAGCACAGAGTCTACTCCCCTGTCCCTTCTATCACAAATCACAAAGCAGTGAGGCGTCAAATCACAAAAGCACGGACGAAGCAACCATCATTTCACTCTTCGCTGACTCCGCTTCTCCATCGTCTTCTTCGAGAAACCATCTCACCGCACTAGTACTCCTAGTAGTACTAGTAAAGGACTTCCTGGATGCAAATAAGGCGGTTGTCTCGGCTTGCAGGCGGCACTTGCGAATGACTTACCGTGGTCTCCCTCAGTGGTGTTCTCCATTGAACGCACTTTGCCAAACCACCAAAAAAAAGATATCGTCGACGTCACCGCAATGAGGAAGGAAGTCAAATATAGTTACTACCTCCATTTTTTTGTACACAAGGCCAGTATATCAAACTTACAATTTGCAAAGGGCCACTAACACTAATCGAGGCAAAATTGATGGGGTTAGCAACCAAGGACATTAATATCCCCTGCATGCATGCGGAAGTGAGAAGGTTGGTTTGCATGGCGCTGCATTAATCAAGCGATGAGGAGTGAGATGGTTAGCTCTTTGGTCTTTGGAGAAAAAAATACGCATTAATTGACACGTGAAACGAGGATTTGTATCGATTAAATCCCGCGAAGGAAAACCCTGCCTTTCTTTTTTAACACTAGTACTCCTAGTACGTACGTACTTATCCTGTTTGGGTCTAGGCCTTGCATTGCCAAACTTCGCCACACATTTTTGCCAAGCTTGCCTAAAGTTTTCAAAATGAGAAGAAGGTACACTTGTGCACGGCTGTCGCGGTCGCACCGCACCCTCGCACGGTCGCTCCTGCACGCCGCGGTCGCACCGCACCCTCACACAGTCGCTCCTGCACGCCGCAAACCCAACCAAGGGAATGCACCCTCACTGACACGTGTTGTCGCATGTGAACAAACCAAACTCAGCCATCCTATCGCTGACACATAATTTTCGTTCATAGATTATGTTTATCCAACCGCATGTTGGGGAGTATCCGTACGGCCCATGCGATGGTCTGTTGGGGAAGAAGAAGAGGTGAGGAAGAAGGAAAGACGGGTTAGGAGACGTAGGATATTCATCCAACCGCCTGAAATGGTAGACTGACCCAAGTCAGGCGACTTGCATAACAAATATATGTTTTTACACAGCAAAAGATCCATAAAAACAACAACATAAAGAAAAACTATCACTGCTCGCGGAAAGAGACGGCCTCGTCGTCTTTGGCTGCCGGCGCGAACCAGCCGTCGCTGCCGACGTGTGTCTCCGCACCGTGGTTGTCCTCGGCCTCCAGCTACTCGTTCAAGCGGAGCGTGCGGCCGCTCTGCACGGACGAGAGCACAGCCCGGTTCAAGTCGAGGACGTCCGGTTCCGCCTGCAGGAGGGCCTCAATGGCAGCGGCATCCGCGTCGAGTCGAGCCTCCGCCGCCCGGTTCAAGTCCAGGACGTCCGGTTCCGCCTGCAGGAGGGTGTCGATGAGAGCGGCATCCGCGCGCTCTGCGTCGAGTCGAGCCTCTGCCGCCCGGTTCAAGTCCAGGACGTCCGGTTCCGCCTGTAGGAGGGCCTCGATGGCAGCGGCATCCGCACGCTCCGCCTCAAGTTGAGCCTCCGCCGCGCGGTTTACATCCACGACATCCGGTTCCGCCTGCAGGAGAGCCTCGATGGCAGCGGCATGCGCGCACTCCGCGTCGAGTTGAGCCTCTGCCTCCCGGTCCTCCTTTAGTATCGCCATGTTGAACCGCTGGTCCGCCTGCACCATGGGGGACTCGGACGCCGGCACGAAGTCGACGTCCATCGTCTCATACCCATCGGGGGCCTTCTGCGCCGCGATCTCCGCCATGAACATTGGATCGGCTTCCTCCTCCTCGTAGCTTGGCTCCAGAGAACTCGGGGATTGGCCCACCGCAAAGCGAGCTTGGGAACGGAGGTCTGTGGCGCCGACCGCCGCCGTGATTTTTGCGCGGCGCTCCGGCGTCAGCATCTTGTAGTAAGTGATCTTGCGGCGCACCATGGCTTTCCGGCGAACTAGGGGACACTTGATGCGGGCTAGGGGATCGAAAGGTGGGGGAATGGGCTGGAGATTTGGTGTGGTTTTAGGGCAGTGGCTGGCGTAGGCCGAGCAGCGAAGGTTCTGGTGTGAATAGTGGTTCCGGTGACGACCGGTTAATCGGTTTTGACTGTACATCGCTCTTGTCGCGTTCGCGTTGCAGCCCGGCACGCTGGACCCTCCACGTCGCTCACCGAATGGAACGAGCTTCGTCTTGCGTTTTCACTCGCTTGTGGGACCGCAGTTGAGAGCAAACCGACGTCCCTCCCCCTCCCCCGCCCGCGTCATTTATTATACCACCACTCCCTCCGTTTTATGCGGAGTAAATAAAAACAGAGGGAGTATACTACGGATGAGGATCCCCTGACGTGGCCGAACCCATTGAGTAACTGACATGCGGGGCCTAGCAAGCATGGGGTCCGCCAGTAAGTGACCGAAAGGGAGGGTAAGGCAGGGATACCTACGTCAGAGGATCCACTTCCACTATACTACTTTGACCAAATGTTAGAATAATAATATATGACATGCAACTTACACAAATGTTAGAGTAATAATATATGACATGCAACTTACACAAAGCATACAGGGTCTAATGCGTTTTTCGAGGCTAACTTTGACCAAATGTTAGAGTAATATTATATGACATGCAACTTACACAAAGCATACGGTCAAATTCGTATGTGAAAGGAGTTTCCAATGATATAATTTTCACATTATACATCTCATGTACTATTAATCTTGTCAATAGTCAAATTGGAAACCATCTCGAGTACAAATCTAGGAGTACGTACGAATCTAACAATATTGATTGGGCGTTGTTGAATGTTGATACCTTTTTGATCAAAGTAGAGATACTTTGACTACACATAAAACTTATATGTAAACTAGAAAGGATAGGGGGAGTATATTGTACGTTCAAAAACGAAACGAACATTGAATACCCTTTATATATGATTTGCGGATGCTATGATCACCGGTTCAAATTTTTGAATCCGCCTTAGGTATCACGTGCCCCCACTCATTCCCTCTCGATTTCATCTCGGGGTCCGGAGATCTATTGAAAGAGGACTAGGGTGGGTACATGCGAATGATACTCGGCGGAATGTTCAAATGAGGCATGCGGGAGGATGGACTCGACTGGAGGGCGACATGATCGATGGAGAAGAGGGTTGGAGAGGAATGGGAAATAAGCAAACGCCACATGACTATACTTGAATGGCTCAAATAAACAATAAGTTGTCTCTCTTGGCCTACATAGTGAAAGGCCTAATGCGCAACGCGAAGCACTGACGCTCGAATATGGCCGGGAAAACAGGGAAACCGACATGTGGGGCACACCCGTCGGGACGACGTAGCGCAGACTAGTCCAATGGAGGAGCTGGCCCACGACCTCCTCGCCACCGACAACCGTTCATGTGGGTCGTTGGGGCCAACAACGGGGCGCAGCTCCAGCACCGCCTCTGGATACGGCGACCGCGGTGAGCGACACGCTCATATCGTCGCTAGACACGGTCGGTTTCAGTGTGCCGAGGGTGGCGTTAGTGCTGTGGCACGACCAACGGTATGTTTGGTTTGTGCCCAAGGTTGCCCCATCAAAGCATTGGGTAGCCAAAATTTTGGTTGAGGTATTGGTTGCCCATGATTTGGCCGACATTGGCAAGAAAAATGAACTAGAGTTGGCTAGAGTTCATTGGCATGCCAAAGAAATGGCAACCATCCAAACAAAGACCAATCTTTGGGTCATGACCAAAATTTTGGTTGAGGTATTGGTTGCCCATGATTTGGCCGACATTGGCAAGAAAAATGAACTAGAGTTGGCTAGAGTTCATTGGCATGCCAAAAAAATGGCAACCATCCAAACAAAGACCAATCTTTGGGTCATGACCAAAATTTTGGTAAGGTGCACTTTGGCCACAATCCAAACACACCCCAACACCCGGCTCGTCGAGGATGCACGGGGCGCCGCGACGCGTCCGCGGAGTGGTGTAGCGCGGCCAACTGCATCCTCTGGACCTGAGACCATGCCGGGTCGTCTTGCTTTTTCAATGACATGCGGGGATCGCATGTGAGCAAAGGGCATCTCCAACGTTGCCACGACCGCAGCTGACTACCCTGGCACACCAAAACCCTCGTCCCTCGCGCCGTCGCGCGGTGCGTTCCCAGCCGGCGCCAGCTGCCCGCATTCATGCCGTCCGTTCGTATGTCGTCGTTAAGAGGCTCGGTGCCCGAGGAACCAACTCCGGCGACTTAATGACGCACCCGGACGCTTGGCCTCACCGGAATGCGCTACTTAAAGCGGCAACGCCCAGCTAACCTCCACACCATAGCGCATCGTCCTCCTACCTGGCACCACATCCGCCATGACCGCAAGTGCGAACGCTCTGCGGGAGAGCTTGTCTTCGGGGATGAAGCTCGAGGTCGCCGCCCTCGCTCAAGTCGCCTCTCGCGACGCAATAGCGGCGTAGCCGGACGCGGACGCGACCGCACAAGCGGTGGCCACGCTGGCGGCCGACGACGGGAGCACCGTCAGCCACGCGTCCTACTTGCCGCCGTCCAACGTCCGGCACCGCCGAGGTCGGGGACTCCTCCGAGGATGAGTAGGGCATGGGAGGCGGCAGGGCATGGTGTGCCAACTGGCCGGTCCGTATCCCGTGTTCTACTCTTCCTCGCCGGAGACCGCACCTTCACTTCACGGGTCTTGAACCCCGCCCCCGTACATAGAGATCGCAGATGGAGGACGTCGGTCGCCGCCGTAGAATAGGTTTAGGGTCGGGTTTCTTTTATTTTTCTGTCCTATAAAAGTTCGAAATGTAATGAAAATCTGCCGTGTTTGCATTAATCTCGGCCGGTGTATATGAACTTTCACAATAATATACATATTGTAGGAGTACTAGCAAGATGCCCGTGCGTTGCACGGAAGATCAAGATCTTGTGGGAGAAAAGGATGAACGAGGGAAAGCCTTATCTGCAAATGTGGAGAGGAGTGCGGGTAAATTGTCATAGTTTCCTTCCTATCCGTTAGATATAGATCGGACGGCCTATATTGCAGGATGACAGGCACACCATCATCACCAACTCTGCTTTTTATTGAACCGAGACAAATCTAACATGCGAAGTAAAATAAACACATAGGGTCTATACATACACAAATTATCTTAGGCACTCCAATAGTACGTCCACTACACATTCACGCATTTCACATCTTTCTACATCTACGGGAACCTACGAAAGGGTTAACGTAAATTGCCTCTCTCTCTCCTCCCCTGATTTTCATGGTGGTGGGCCCCTCCCTCCCCCCAATCTACAATCAACAGCTCACACGTTTCACATTACGTTAATTACGTAACTGGGATTACGTAGGTGTAGCATTACTCGTCCTAAAAAACCCAACTAAGCCAACCTCCCAGCATATCGCGCGGGAAAAGACCCGGCCGCGCCGTTTTAGTCGGGATTACCGGATTACTAGTAGTAGTATCGATGGATCGCGCGAAGCAACAAATTTTTTTTGAGGGGGCGAAGCACCTAGTTTAAAAGGAAAAAGGCGGTACACTCACAGCACTCCTGTCGCGGTCGCATTGCACCCCACACACGTTCGGTCCTGCACACGGCTCACGCAAACGGAACGCGCTTCGGCTTGCCTCTTCACTGACACGTGGGACTGCACTTGGAGAAACCGACCATGCGCCAAACTCCCCCCGCCCACCGCGCGAAAATCCTCCCCCCCCACACCCAAAAATTCCCCCCAAATCCGATTCAACCGCCCTTCGGCCAACTAGCCAATAATATTCCCCAAACCCCCTCCCCCCTGTCCCCCTCCACTCCATTCGCTCCGCCAAAGCCGCCCTCCCCGCCGCGCCGATACGTCGGCGCCGCGGTTCGGCGATCCTCTCGCTCCCACAGTACGCTCTCGTAGACTGCCGTCCTCTAGCCGCGCCGCCACCTCTGGCTACGTTCTTGTGGAGGCGCACGGCGGTCAGCGCCGCCACGCTGGCGACGTTCGTGTGGAGACGCACGGCGGTCAGCTTCTCCCACGGTACGCGCATTCTAGACTGAGGCCCCGTTCATGTCGGTGTAGCGCTGAATGTTAGCTGATAGACGCTGTTAATCTCACTGTTTGCCGAAGTAGTTTACTGTCAATATGCTCTGCTTAAGAAGCTTCCTTGCCCTGTTCTGCACTCAATCTGCTTAGCTGAGATGGCATGCCAAGGCCGATTAGTTGCTAAAATATCCTGCCATATATTTATTGTGACGTAGATTGCCATGGTCTAGTAGCCAATCTGTTAGCTGAAATAGCTCTACACCGTTTTATACTCGATCTTTGTTGCTGTGATGGCCTTCGATAGTTCGATGGCTGTGTGCTCGGCCTCATTGACTGCTGAAACAGCCTGCCATAATTTGGCACTCAAATCTGTTTGCTGAATTAGCTTTACATATATTTCGTTACTTAGATCTGCTCGTCCAAATATCTTGCCATAGCTTTAGACATCGACCTAGGTATTTTTTCTGGACTTCATAAAAAAGCATATATGTTTTCCTGTAATATCTAGTAGAAGAACTAATTTGTATGTCTAACAGATGGATAGGACTTGGATAACTTCAACTCTAAGATTCTCCGCTGCATATGTCGAGGGGGTTGAAAACTTCATGAACTTTATCAGAGCTGAGTACGGTGGTCCGAAATCAGATGTGCTCTGCCCGTGTAGAAGTTGTATGAATTCAGTTACAAGACCCCAGTCAACTGTGCAAAATCATCTACACTTGTATGGGATGTCGGTCACATATACTAGGTGGGTTCATCATGGTGAAGCTGTGAACGTCAATGTTATTGACTACGTGGAAGCAGCAGATCACCATCTTGATCTGCCTGATGCTCAGGTGGAAGAGGAGGAGGAGGTGGTGGTGGCGGAGCCAGCGAGTTTGACCAACATTGAAACAATGCTACGAAATGCTTGTGCATTTCGTGAACTTTCACCTGTAGAAGAAAAACGGTGGGCCCGCATGTTGGAACAATGTAACATTGCTGTCACCCCAGGAATAAGCTGTCAGTATTCTCAGCTATGGTCACCTTTCTTCAGGTGAAGACATTTGAGCAGATGACCAACAAATCATTCGATGCGATGTTGGCTGCTTTCCGCAAATCTTTCCCAGATGCGTCTGAGCTGCCACACACCTACAGTAAAATGAAGAATTTCCTTCGTGCAGTTGGAATTGGATATGATATGATCCATGTTTGTAAGAATAATTGTGTTCTGTTCCGGAAGGATTATGCCAACTTAAGTGAATGCCCGAAATGTAAATCATCAAGATGGAAAGATGGCGATGCTATGAAGAGGATTCCTCATAATGTTCTGAGACATTTTCCAATTATACCAAGATTGCAGAGGTTGTTTCATGATGCTGAAACAAGAGAGGATGTACTGTGGCATTCTAGGAACTAGGAGTACAGAGATCAGAATGTAATGAGCCATCCATCTCATGGTAGTGAGTGGAAAAGCTTCAATGATAAACACAAAGAGTTTGCTGCTGACCCGAGACACATTAGACTTGGCTTAGCTTCAGATGGATTTAACCCATTTGGCTACCAGAGCGCCACATATAGCATGTGGCCAGTGCTTGTTATCCCTTACACCATGCCTCCAAATGTCTGCACCAAAGAAGCAAACTACATGATGGCCTTGCTCATCCGAGGTCCAAAAAGTCCTGGAAAGGATTTTGATTTGTTCATGGAGCCTCTTGTGGAGGAACTTCAACAGCTATGGAAGGGTGTTCTCATTCGAGACCTATATAGGAGCCCACCAGCTGATTTCTTTCTGCGTGCTGTTATAATTTGGTGCATCCATGATTATCCGGCTTTGGGCACTATGTCAGGGCGAACGACACATGGTTACAATGGATGTGTTCGCTGTGACAGGAATCCGCTGTCATACGCAATACTTAGCAAGATCTGTTACATTGGACACCGACGTTTCCTTGCCAAGGACAAGCCGCATCCTAGAAAATACCGAAGACATGTGTTCAATGCAAAGCATGAAAACCGTGATGTGCCAAAGAGGCTCACCGCCGATGAGTTGCAAGTGGAATTAGAGAAGGTCAGGCATATTACACCAGGAAACCATCCTGGTAATGGTAGCGGGAAAAGGAAGTGTGGCAGGGTAGAAGAGAGATTATTGTTTACCCGCAGGTCCACTTTGTGGGACTTGGAGTATTGGAGAGATTTGGATCTGCGGCATAATCTTGATGTGATGCACATCGAGAAAAATATATGTGACAACATTATCGGCACACTTCTTAATATTGAAGGCAAGACAAAAGATTCCTTAAAATCTAGGATTGATTTGACACACCTGGGTATCAGAAAGGATTTGCATGTGCAAGATGAAGGTAAACCACGGGATATGGCACCAGTTGTGTACGTCTTGGACAAGGTAAAAAGAAAAGAATTCTGCGAGGTCCTTTCACGTGTGAGATTCCCACATGGATTTGCTTCCAACCCTGAAAGGAGAGTCAGTGCAGATGGAAACAAGGTACAAGGGTTGAAAACTCATGACTGCCACGTCCTACTTCAAAGGGTTTTACCTGTTATCCTTAGAGGATTGGGCCGCCCTGACTTATACAGAGCAGTTGCAGAGTTGGGACAATTCTTCAGGGAACTCTGCAGTAGGAATATTAGGATAGATGCTTTGGAGCGTCTTAGAGACAAGATACCAACTATCCTATGCGACCTTGAGAAGATATATCCTCCAACCTTCTTTGATGTGATGGTGCATTTGGCTGTTCATCTACCTGATGAGGCACTACTTAGAGGTCCAGTACAGTATGGCTGGATGTACCCTATTGAAAGGCGGCTAGGCACTTTCAAGGGCTATGTTAGGAACAGAGCTAGACCTGAGGGTTCCATTGCAGAGGCCTACATTGCTACAGAAGCGTTGACATTCTGCTCAAAATACATTGAAACAGCTGATCAGCTTAGCAAAGAGGTGGGTGAAGACAATCCCGGGCTCAATGTTTTCGATTATTATGTTCGAGTTACAGGGAAGAGTCGACAAGAGGACAAACCTAAAGACTTGGACAAAATGGTTTGGTATGTGTTGAATAACTGTCCTGAGATACTACCTTATATCAAGTAAGTGCAGTATTGCAGCTTATACATCGTAATCTACTAAACTTGCAGCACATTCTTATATATTTAGATGTTTGACGCGATCACTATGTTGTGCAGCATCTACAAAGAGGAGTTACTGCCGCAAAATCTAAGAAACATTGACAAACTGGTTATGGCAGGATTTGCGAAATGGTTCAAGAACCATGTAAGCTTTTGAAGTGCACTGTCAGTTTTTTTAATATATTGAGTACATAAGATGATCAGCTTGTCTATTTTCTAACCATAGGTTAAGAAGATGCGGGAGGATGGGCAGGCAGTTTACTCACTAGCAATGGGTCCTGATACTCGGGTAAGACATTATGAATCTTGCGTTGTTGGAGATGTGCGCTACAACACCCTTGCACGAGACGAAGGCAGGAAGACACAAAAAAGTGCCATCATGAGCACGGATACGTATGCAAAGAGACAACTGAAATGTATGCTAACATAACAGACATTGTTCAGTTGCAGTATATCTCCAGTTTCGAGGATCATCGGTGTGTGGTTCTGTTGTGTTGTCGTTGGTATAACCTGTTTTCCAGGATCGCAAAACCCAGAGCTGATGATTATTTCAAATCCATCAATGTCAAGGCGGCGTACCAGACCAACGAGCCTTTTATTTTGGCAAATCAAGCAACACAGATATTTTTCTTGGAAGACACATTTGCACGTAGTGATGAATGGAGAGTATTGCAAAGGTTTGAGCAGAGGAATTCGTTTAAGGAAGTTGCACAACAAGATGATGCTTACACTGCTCCTGATGTACAAGATAACACAGATGTTCCTAATATCTTTGAGAACCATCACGTCAATGACGCCGGCGAAAAGATTGCCTGTCGCGCTGTGGACATACAAGAGTTGATCAAGAAGAAGCCAACGTTCGAGGACGTTGAGGACGAAGAAGAAGATGACACCGTGGGGAATTATGATTCAGACTGATACACATGGCGAAGATGTTGACGCTGCTGCTGCGGATGATGATTACATTGCTTTTGTCGTATTTGCCTGTCAGAAGACGTTTTTTATCTACTATGTGAAATTATGTTTGCTACGACAACTGAAACCTGATGAACACGTTGTTTAGTATTTTGCTGTGAGAACATCACTTGTTATATATGCTGATTTGTGTTTGGTGATTGTATGACAACTAAAACATGATGACATTGTTGTTTAGCTGTACTCATATTTGGCTGTGAAACTTGAATTTGATGACATAGTTTGCTGTTGGACTGCAATTTGCTCGACGTCTTCGAATGAGAACAAAGCTGACCCGACAGGGCCTCTGCTATTTATTTATAGAAGCAAAAGGGGATACCCCCTGATTTCCGTTAATAGAAATCAATTAGATGTTCACAACACTACGCCCAGCCTGCTACACAGGTTTCATTCATTACTAGTTTCAGCAAAGTGCTAATTTCGTAGCCACTGAATACATCACGAGTGCTACATACACTGCAAATAAAGAGACAATCATCCTACAGAGCACATCGATTTTGCCCATTATCTTCACAAGCTCTTTCATCTCCTCATTGTTGTCGAGGCCGTTCAGCAGTTGTTGCTTGGCCATGATCAGAGGAACTGCATCTTTAACCTTCTGCTCTGCATCTTCCTCTTCCGCCGTTCCTTCAGTTACTTGTCCAACACCCCAACCTGCTGGTATTGGGATTCCTCGGCTAACCAAATAATCAGCGTAGTTGCATTCCCCCACATCAGCAACTTCGCATAAATACAAATCACACGAATCTTCCCTTTTCTGCACGAATCAAATTGGAAGATCATCAACCAAACTATTAAAAAAATCAGCAACTGAAAGCAGCAGAACAAAACTTAAACATATTATTACCCCATGATTCGGGCATTTGTAGAAGACTCGGCCAGGGTTGCGGATTGTGGTTGAGACGCGACGGATGACTCTGCGTGATTTGCAGCAGTGGCACCACACCAACGGCAGCGGGTTGCGATGAGCAATCGGCTGCGGTGCGCGTGCCGGCGGGGGTGTGATGAGAGCCACAGGCGATGGTACGGGTGGCGACTTGGCGCATATCTGGTTGTTGCCTGCTGAAGAGCAGGTGGACGAGCAGCCAGCGGACATGGTTGCTACGGCCAGAGCTTCTGATGCTAGGCAGAGTAAGTAGAGAAGAGGAAAAGCGAACATTGGAATGTCAGTTTCATTACTTGCAGAGTAGCATAGCACCATATATAGTCATAGTCTAGGTTTGGATTCGAACCAACTACAGGAGGGACCTCCTTGTTTTGCGAAAAAATTTATTTCTCCACCTGACAGCTGGGACCCACCGGCTGTATCTTCGCACGGAAGGAAGTGCCTCCTTGTTTTGCGAAAAAAATTATTCATCCCGTTGACAGCTGGGACCCGTCAGATTTGGTGACTGACTTGTGGGCCTACTAAGCGGACGTGTACGCACGGCTTTGTCAACTTAATCAACAAATGATTCTAGCAGCTGGAACGTTGGATGTTAATCCAACAGCCGTGCTCCTTCTTCAACCTCTGTTCTTGCTCCGGCCTCCCGTGGGCGGCACCGCGGCTGTGCTGCCGTGCACCCGAACCAGTGAAGTTTCCCACACCTCTCCATCTGCGACTCCACTGCCCCGTCTTCCCCATCTCCGGGTCGTTCCAGTCTGGGTGCGCTCGGCACGGTGTGGTCAACGTGGTCAACAACCGAGAGTCATCGGAAGATGACTGTACGTGAGAGGCTGACAGTGGGGACGCACCACGCCCATGGACGCATGCATGCAACGGAACGCGGCGAGGTCAACGTGGTCAAGGAACGACTTCCATCGGAAGTATACTGTGCGTGGAGAGTCTCAGCTGGGTCCACGACCGCAGCAAGTAAGTGCCTCCTTATTATGCGGAAATAATGATTCCTCCAACTGACAGCAGGGACCCACTGGACGGGCCACCATATTTTGCGAAAAAATGTTTGCCCCCTGACTACTGGGACCCACCTGACGGGCCACCGTATTTCGCAAAAAAAATGTTCCCCCCGCTGTCAGCTCGGACCCACCGGAAGTACCTCCTTATTACGCACAAAAAAGAATACTCCCCCGGCTAGCTGGGACCCACCTTGGTGGGAGGCTGACTTGTGGGCCTACTAAGTTGACGGGGATGAAGGGCTTTGTCAACTTAGTCAATATGAACGATTCTAGCTCCAGTGACCATACGATGTCCATCCAACGGCCGTAGTGCTTCTTCAACCTCTGGTCTTCTTGCTCCAGCCGCCCAAAGCAGCACCGGTCGTGCCGCATGCTCCTGCCTCCCATGGCCGGCTGTGCTGCCGCGGATGCCTCACCGCCCTCTACTATTCCCACCGCTGGCCAGGCCCTGCGACGACGGCAGCCTCACACCGCAGCCGAACCAGAGAACTCTCGTACTCCTCTCCGCACGGGCTTCCACTGTCGCGTCTTCCCCAGCTCCGCGTCGTCCCCTTCCTAGGCCTCGCCGTCGTCCACCGCCGTGGTGCTCTCCGCCGATGCTTCTCCACGGTTCTCACCGTCGGGATTTGCTGGTTGAGGCTGAGGTGCTGCAGGGTCGGGGAAATGGTGATGACCATCCCGGGGGTTGTTGGCCACAATCCCGTTGGAATGGGTTCCCAAAAGGCGACGAACCGCTTCTGGGGTCACCAAAGTGCTCTGGTTGAGGGCTGGCGCAGACCTCAAGGGATCGATCGGGTGTCCGAACAGCACGACTGGGTTGTCGGTGTCGGGCTCCGCTTCTCTTCTCGCCGGGGCTCGGCGAACCAGCTCTCCACGAGCTGCGATCAGATCAAGAGTGACCTGGTCGAACAGTTGCTCTAGTGCGCTTACATAGTGCACCAGATGCAATAGCGCAGGATCCGTCTCGTGGTCTCCGTTGGCAACCTGGGGCGGCCTACCATACCTGTCACGACTGGGGTAGTAGTAGAACGAGCGACAGTTAACTCTGGGCGACAAGTGCCGAAGTTGAACTATAGCTTCGCGGGCTGCCAGTTGGATGGCTTGCGGCTCGAAGGAAGTTGTCCTTCCAGTGAACCTGTAGGGGCGTTCTCGCGACAGACCCCTACCATAGATGTGCACAGTGGCCCAGTACTGACGGCTTTCACCGTACATGGGTCCCTGGTACACAACATACTCAGGAGGCTCTTCTAACGCATAGGCACGGCGGGTGAGGTTTGCGAGCACGGTCACAAAACCTCCAAGGTTGGTCGCTGTGGTCTCATTGTGGACAATGGGACCAGGCATCGTGGCTGGGTTTGGGGAAAGAGGTTGTGCTGTGCCATGGCTAGCGTGCCCTTTTTATAGGGAAAGGGGACGGAGTCTTCCTCCGCACGCTTGCGATAGAGACGGGTTGGGTGTCGGTCACTGGCGCGTGATCGACGGGCTAGGCTGATAGGTTGGGCACCGTCCGCCGAAAAGGGCGTCGGGTCACTGTGGGGCTACCTTACGCGGGAAGCTTGACCGGGGTTAAGCTAAGGTCTGATGGTTTGGGTTAACCTAGGTTTATTGATCTGGCTAAGATAGGATTAGCCAATGGTCAGCCTGGCTCTGATAAAAAGTCTGTCACGACCGGATTTTTGGGATATAAATTCCCAGAAAAACGGCCTGTGCGCTCATCAGCCCCAGGATTACTGTTAGCTGATGAGGTACCAACTTGATACAAGAATTCCAAGCAAGTACAAAAATGTGTAGTACAAGACCATTTAGGCTTAGGAGTACAACACTTGGTTACTAGTGGTTGAGGGCGGAAGCGGTTGGATACATCTGCGTCTATGGGACTCCATTTCCCACAAGAACAGCTGACCAGGATAACTCCTATCTTCGTGAGGCTGCAAAAGTCAACACGTAGGTTCCGAGGTTGTCACCATGGCGCTCATCTCCAAGCGAGGAATCTGGCCAAGACAATAGCCAGGGACAAGCCAGTGAGTACGTTTGAATGTACTCGCAAACATTAAGAACACGGGTATAATAAATCAAACATGCTCCGGGTTAATTAGATGATCACACGTCTGTCATGAAATATACGAAAGACCAAGATGCACACATATGGTTAAAAATATACCAAAACAAAATACTGGGTGCCAAACGAGTGTCTGAATGACTCCTCGAGCGGAAAATGCAGAATAGTAATACTGGTGCCAAACGAGTGTCTGAATGACTCCTCGAGCGGAAAATGCAGAATAGTAATACTGGTGCCAAACGAGTGTCTGAATGACTCCTCGAGCGAAAAATGCAGAATAGTAATACTGGTGCCAAACGGGTGTCTGAATGACTCCTCGAGCGGAAAATGCAGAAATAATAATGCCGCAGTCGGGCGTCGGGGCGACACCACATAAAGGGCTTATAAGAGAATAATCACAGTGAATATCCAGGAGGTAGAACCGTCCCAGGGATACTCAATAATATACGTAATATAAATGGTTAGTCCAAAATAATAAAGATCATAATCCATATGCCAAATCTTAAACAAAATTTAGTACAGTCGTTTCTCCATCCGAAAACCGATAATTTAGTCGAGCCGTATCTCCATCCGAATACCGTTACTACGATCCGGTTAGCCGTGTCTCCATCCGAAAACCGATAATATGGTCTAGTCAAACCGTATCTCCATCCGAATACCGTCACTAGACTCAACTCAGACTGTGGTCTCTACTCAAGAACATGACTATCCAACAGGATGTATCCTCTGCAGAGGGAGTACCATTTTCCACGAGTAACGGGTTTACTTAGTCCCTCGGGACTAATTCCGTCCATGGTCTTTTAATTGAAAACACGCCTGACCTGCACACACCAGCTTAACTCACCAGTGTCTGGAACCACCCACGACACCTGCCAAGCAAAACTCTAAGTGGGGAGGCTACAACCTCGACGTAGCATGGGATCACAAAATTTATACCGCGCGCAAACTGGGGGAGCTACCCCCTTCGGCTACAACCGAAACACCCATGCCCCCGGACCGGATGACTGGCTTTAATCTATGGCCGTGGGACCCTCATCACGGCCTCTCTGTACGGTGTGTGCTTTGGAAAGGGGTTGACAACCTACTGAACCATACCCTGTCCCCTACAGGGACAAGTGGTGGTACCAACAAAAAGGAAGCTATTGATCAAGACTCGGTCTACAACCGACTCAGGTGGTCCAAGTATCCACCAACAACATTACCACTAGTGAAATAAATCACCACTCCTCGAGCCTCACCAAGCTATGCCGGGCATACTCGTCTCGACGAGGGATTAGGGACAAGCTCGTGTCTACCCAAGACCACGACTTTCCCGGCTTCCTACCGGTGCGTAAGAGAAGCTCACGAGGATGACCCAAATCATTAGTGTATCCATTGCTGACCACAAAACAACTCCAAAGTGCACTCATGCACGAGACCATATCGATACATAAAGCTATCACATACTCCAAGTCCAAAGGTGTTGTGATCGTATCAAAACACCACAACAAAAATATTATGCCAGAGTTCAGAAATGCTTGCCTTCAAGAGTATGCAAAGGATGCACTTATTGGAAGCTTTCCTTTTCCTCCAAAAATCCTATTTTGCAAAATACACAAATAACAAATATTTCAAACACAGTACCAAAACCTGTCTCAAATATTTTTTAAATAAATCTTAAAATAAACTAGATGAAATTTGAGAGAGGTAGGAAAAATAATCAACTCATTTGGAGTTTTATTTTAAAAGTTATAGCCAGTCAATGTTTGGTCAAATCTCTGTTTTTAAATAAAACAGAAAAGAAAACGATTCAGAAGAAAATACGCTTTCGCAGTAGAGGAGACGCACTCGGGAGTTTGCGCCTCCACTTAAACAGAGAGAGGGCGGCTGCGCGGGTCACTGACAGTGGGTCCAGAGGGCCCACTGGTCAGGTTTGACCGTTTCTTCCCTCCTTCTCCTCTCTTCTGCCCGACGGGAGCGGGGCTCCGGCGATCGCCGTCGACGAACGGCAGCGCCTCACGGGCATCCAAGGGCGGGGATGGAACGGCTAGACCGAGGCGGTCCTTTGGGTGGTTGATGGGTCGTCGGAGGTGGCAGGAATCGCCAGCGGCGAGCTCCGCGGCGGAGGAAAGCTACGGTGGCGAAGTGACAATTGGGTTCCGGTGATCCTTGGCCGAAGCTGAGGTGCTAGGCAGCTCCGCATGACTACGGGGAAGTTCTTGGTGGCGCTGGTTGGGCGAAAGAGCGGCTGGTTGCGACGAATCGCACCGGGGCTTGGTGGCGGCCGAGCTGGCCGGAGTTGAGGAAGATGGCCACTACGGGTCGATCTACTGCGTGGGAAGCTCTACGGGGAGTGCCTGATGTCGCCTGAAGCCTTGAACGAGCTCGGGGTTCCCTTTTTATAGCGTGACGGGGCTGGCTCCGCGGCGGCAGAAGATAAGATCGCCGGCGACCACTTTCCTGTAGTTGCAGGGTATCGTGGCGGCGACGAACGCGTTCCGACGAGCGGGAGGATAAGCACGGCCTGTGCTCCGGGGCAGCTGGCGTGCGCTGGTGGTTTGGGCGGCGCCGTCCGCGGCGGAATCTGCTGCCGACGCCGGCGTGCTGCCATGGCGGCGCTGCAGGGTGCCAGGGGGAGTTTGGAGTGTACTGGAGAGAGGGCGAGTGCCTGGCGGGGTTCGGCAGGCGAGCAGGGGTCAGAGATGGGACGCGACGAGGGCGGCAGTGCGGCGTGTCGGCGTAGTGCGCGCGCGTGCAAAACGTGCGCTCTGGGCGCGCCCAGAGCACGCACGGCACCTGCTCGACGAAATGCCAGCGCGCTCTAGAGCTCGAGGGTGGAGCTGGCACTGCACAGGATGGAGGTAGGGGTAACAAGGCACTCAGTGGACAAGGTGGATCGGTCAGGGGTTCAAGCCCATAATGCAAACCAGAGAGCTTGCCAAAAAGGACTGTGCACACCAGGTGTTCGACAGAATGCCAGATGCACTTAGGCAACTCTTGGAGTGGCCAAAATCTCCAGATCAGTGTCTCTTTAGATGCAGGAGATGGTGGTAAGATCACTTGGGCAAAACCAGAAACTTGTTAGTGTAAGTTTTGCAAAACTCCAGTTTTGGACAGAAAGAAAAGGGGTTTAGAACATGCATTTCAAAACCTCCAATGAGCCCAATCTCCTGGACTTAAGAGTTTGGTAGGGAGGGCTACTAGTAGGAAAAAAGCTCAGGGTTACTAGAGCAAAGAAAAATAAGGTTGCAGTACAAATCACCAATTTGGACCAGAATGCAAAAGAGGCTGATCCACTCAAATTTTTCAAAGAACATCACTAGGTTTTTGCTTGAAGATGAATGGTATGCATCCACTGACATCTCCAAACACCGGGAAGAATTTTTAGAAGAATATTTAAATGGGTTGCAGTGCAAAAGTGCCTACTGGACCAGATTGGAAAAGTTGGTGAAGAGCTCAAAATCTCCAATGGCCAGAAGGTATTTTTGCATAAAAGTGATGTGGAACCATCACATGACATCCCCAAATTTTGGTGGAAAATTTGAATGCATTTGCCAAATGTTTGTAGTGCAAATAGGCTCCAAATGCAAAAGAAATCATTTTGTAAGAACAAAGTTTTGAGAAAGTAAATCTTGCAACATTTGAATCTACTGATAAATAATTGTTTTATTATAGAGAGAAATCAAGTCCAACAATACCTTTGAAGGTTTTTCCCACAAGAGGCATAAATCCAAAATCACAAAAGGTAAAACTTGACAATTGGAAAAGTTTTATTTCCTGGCAACATTTTAATAAATAAAAACAAGGCCAAAATTTTTGGGGTGTCACAACACTACCCCCCTTAAGAAAAATCTCATCCTCGAGATTTTTTAAAAGTTGTTTTGAACAAGAATTTGTTTTGAAATAAAATTGTTTTTATCAAAGAAATTCTTCAATTGCACAAAAATTTTACGAACATGCTGTGATACATAAATACAAGTACTGGGACAATAAATACATCGGAGGCGTTTACATGGAAAACGGTAAAAAAGACAGGGTCCTGAGAAAATGCCTCTGGCACTGGGGCACACTCCTCTTCTATCGGGGGAAGCGGGTTGACCAGTCGATGAATGCGCCCTTCTTGGTCGGGCCTCAGTGGTCTGCCAATAGCGATCCGAGGATTTAAATCAGCGAGGCTCTAGAGATAACCCATTACTTGCTGAGTTAAACGCTCCTGAGCGATGACGTACTGGGCAAGGTTGGCCAGTACCGGATCTCTCTCAATGCGCCCACCGGGAAAAGATGCAACTTCTCCGGGTGCTGCACAACTCGGAAAATAATAGTACGCTCGCTCACTGGCATAGGGCACCGCGAATCGAAGACGGGTGAGCGCCTCGTATGCGGCAGCTTCTATGGCCATATGCGGAGTCAGCATGGATTTCCCCACGAAGGAGACTTCCGTTGGATCTTGGTTTGGGTAGGCGGGAGGGATGTGCACCACTGCCCAATATTTCGAGGTGGAAGGAGTGATCCTCGATTTGAGCAACTCGTACTGGGGTGGACGGGTGGCGCTCATAGTACTGCAGGTAAAGTCCCACAATAATTTGACAAAACTGCCGGGGGTTGCGTCTGGGGTTCTCAGATAAATACTGGGGGTCGACATGGCAAGGAATGGCTATGGGTTCTGCGCACAAAGGTGAGGGGTGCTCGGCAAGGTCATGAAGTGGCCTTTATATAGCACCGGGGCTGGGATATCTACCGGGGTGAAGGGTAACTGGCTGCCGATCCTGTACTCGGGTCAAAGCCACAGATATACACATCACATAAAGGTGACGCATTACTGTGGGCGCTGACGGGGTTGGTCTTGGCAGCTGTGCCCGAAATATAAAAATGCAACTGTACGCCAATGTACACATGCATAGCTACTACTCCAAAAAAATAAGAGCGCTCAAACAGACAGCATGTAACAAAAGCGATACAAGGCCACACATTACAAAGCGTAGGAAAACTAAGGCTCGATACAACTTTGAGCGACTTAGTCTACTTCGTTAATGTCTAAGTGGGCTGGCCTTGCGGACGCCGATGCTTCTCCACAGTTCTCACCGTCGGGATTTGCTAGTTGAGGCTGAGGTGCTGCAGGGTCGGGGAAATGGTGATGACCATCCCGGGGGTTGTTGGCCACAATCCCGTTGGAATGGGTTCCCAAAAGGCGACGAAGCGCTTCTGGGGTCACCAAAGTGCTCTGGTTGAGGGCTGGCGCAGACCTCAAGGGATCGATCGGGTGTCCGAACAGCACGACTGGGTTGTCGGTGTCGGGCTCCGCTTCTCTTCTCGCCGGGGCTCGGCGAACCAGCTCTCCACGAGCTGCGATCAGATCAAGAGTGACCTGGTCGAACAGTTGCTCTAGTGCGCTTACATAGTGCACCAGATGCAATAGCGCAGGATCTGTCTCGTGGTCTCCGTTGGCAACCTGGGGCGGCCTACCATACCCGTCACGACTGGGGTAGTAGTAGAACGAGCGACAGTTAACTCTGGGCGACAAGTGCCAGAGTTGAACTATAGCTTCGCGGGCTGCCAGTTGGATGGCTTGCGGCTCGAAGGAAGTTGTCCTTCCAGTGAACCTGTAGGGGCGTTCTTGCGACAGACCCCTACCGTAGATGTGCACAGTGGCCCAGTACTGACGGCTTTCACCGTACATGGGTCCCTGGTACACAACATACTCAGGAGGCTCTTCTAACGCATAGGCACGGCGGGTGAGGTTTGCGAGCACGGTCACAAAACCTCCAAGGTTGGTCGCTGTGGTCTCATTGTGGACAATGGGACCAGGCATCGTGGCTGGGTTTGGGGAAAGAGGCTGTGCTGTGCCGTGGCTAGCGTGCCCTTTTTATAGGGAAAGGGGACGGAGTCTTCCTCCGCACGCTTGCGATAGAGACGGGTTGGGTGTCGGTCACTGGCGCGTGATCGACGGGCTAGGCTGATAGGTTGGGCACCGTCCGCCGAAAAGGGCGTCGGGTCACTATGGGGCTACCTTACGCGGGAAGCTTGACCGGGGTTAAGCTAAGGTCTGATGGTTTGGGTTAACCTAGGTTTATTGATCTGGCTAAGATAGGATTAGCCAATGGTCAGCCTGGCTCTGATAAAAAGTCTGTCACGACCGGATTTTTGGGATATAAATTCCCAGAAAAACGGCCTGTGCGCTCATCAGCCCCAGGATTACTGTTAGCTGATGAGGTACCAACTTGATACAAGAATTCCAAGCAAGTACAAAAATGTGTAGTACAAGACCATTTAGGCTTAGGAGTACAACACTTGGTTACTAGTGGTTGAGGGCGGAAGCGGTTGGATACATCTGCGTCTATGGGCCTCCATTTCCCACAAGAACAGCTGACCAGGATAACTCCTATCTTCGTGAGGCTGCAAAAGTCAACACGTAGGTTCCGAGGTTGTCACCACGGTGCTCATCTCCAAGCGAGGAATCTGGCCAAGACAATAGCCAGGGACAAGCCAGTGAGTACGTTTGAATGTACTCGCAAACATTAAGAACACGGGTATAATAAATCAAACATGCTCCGGGTTAATTAGATGATCACACGTCTGTCACGAAATATACGAAAGACCAAGATGCACACATATGGTTAAAAATATACCAAAACAAAATACTGGGTGCCAAACGAGTGTCTGAATGACTCCTCGAGCGGAAAATGCAGAATAGTAATACTGGTGCCAAACGAGTGTCTGAATGACTCCTCGAGCGGAAAATGCAGAATAGTAATACTGGTGCCAAACGAGTGTCTGAATGACTCCTCGAGCGAAAAATGCAGAATAGTAATACTGGTGCCAAACGGGTGTCTGAATGACTCCTCGAGCGGAAAATGCAGAAATAATAATGCCGCAGTCGGGCGTCGGGGCGACACCACATAAAGGGCTTATAAGAGAATAATCACAGTGAATATCCAGGAGGTAGAACCATCCCAGGGATACTCAATAATATACGTAATATAAATGGTTAGTCCAAAATAATAAAGATCATAATCCATATGCCAAATCTTAAACAAAATTTAGTACAGTCGTTTCTCCATCCGAAAACCGATAATTTAGTCGAGCCGTATCTCCATCCGAATACCGTTACTACGATCCGGTTAGCCGTGTCTCCATCCGAAAACCGATAATATGGTCTAGTCAAACCGTATCTCCATCCGAATACCGTCACTAGACTCAACTCAGACTGTGGTCTCTACTCAAGAACATGACTATCCAACAGGATGTATCCTCTGCAGAGGGAGTACCATTTTCCACGAGTAACGGGTTTACTTAGTCCCTCGGGACTAATTCCGTCCACGGTCTTTTAATTGAAAGCACGCCTGACCTGCACACACCAGCTTAACTCACCAGTGTCTGGAACCACCCACGACACCTACCAAGCAAAACTCGAAGTGGGGAGGCTACAACCTCGACGTAGCATGGGATCACAAAATTTATACCGCGCGCAAACTAAGGGAGCTACCCCCTTCGGCTACAACCGAAACACCCATGCCCCCGGACCGGATGACTGGCTTTAATCCATGGCCGTGGGACCCTCATCACGGCCTCTCTGTACGGTGTGTGCTTTGGAAAGGGGTTGACAACCTACTGAACCATACCCTGTCCCCTGCAGGGACAAGTGGTGGTACCAACAAAAAGGAAGCTATTGATCAAGACTCGGTCTACAACCGACTTAGGTGGTCCAAGTATCCACCAACAACATTACCACTAGTGAAATAAATCACCACTCCTCGAGCCTCACCAAGCTATGCCGGGCATACTCGTCTCGACGAGGGATTAGGGACAAGCTCATGTCTACCCAAGACCACGACTTTCCCGGCTTCCTACCGATGCGCAAGAGAAGCTCACGAGGATGACCCAAATCATTAGTGTATCCATTGCTGACCACAAAACAACTCCAAAGTGCACTCATGCACGAGACCATATCGATACATAAAGCTATTACATACTCCAAGTCCAAAGGTGTTGTGATCGTATCAAAACACCACAACAAAAATATTATGCCAGAGTTCAGAAATGCTTGCCTTCAAGAGTATGCAAAGGATGCACTTATTGGAAGCTTTCCTTTTCCTCCAAAAATCCTATTTTGCAAAATACACAAATAACAAATATTTCAAACACAGTACCAAAACCTGTCTCAAATATTTTTTAAATAAATCTTAAAATAAACTAGATGAAATTTGAGAGAGGTAGGAAAAATAATCAACTCATTTGGAGTTTTATTTTAAAAGTTATAGCCAGTCAAAGTTTGGTAAAATCTCTGTTTTTAAATAAAACCAGAAAAGAAAACGATTCAGAAGAAAATACGCTTTCGCAGTAGAGGAGACGCACTCGGGAGTTTGCGCCTCCACTTAAACAGAGAGAGGGCGGCTGCGCGGGTCACTGACAGTGGGTCCAGAGGGCCCACTGGTCAGGTTTGACCGTTTCTTCCCTCCTTCTCCTCTCTTCTGCCCGACGGGAGCGGGGCTCCGGCGATCGCCGTCGACGAACGGCAGCGCCTCACGGGCATCCGAGGGCGGGGATGGAACGGCTAGACCGAGGCGGTCCTTTGGGTGGTTGATGGGTCGTCGGAGCTGGCAGGAATCGCCGGCGGCGAGCTCCGCGGCGGAGGAAAGCTACGGTGGTGAAGTGACAATTGGGTTCCGGTGATCCTTGGCCGAAGCTGAGGTGCTAGGCAGCTCCGCACGACTACGGGGAAGTTCTTGGTGGCGCTGGTTGGGCGAAAGAGCGGCTGGTTGCGACGAATCGCACCGGGACTTGGCGGCGGCCGAGCTGGCCGGAGTTGAGGAAGATGGCCACTACGGGTCGATCTACTGCGTGGGAAGCTCTACGGGGAGTGCCTGATGTCGCCTGAAGCCTTGAACGAGCTCGGGGTTCCCTTTTTATAGCGTGACGGGGCTGGCTCCGCGGCGGCAGAAGATAAGATCGCCGGCGACCACTTTCCTGTAGTTGCAGGGTATCGTGGCGGCGACGAACGCGTTCCGACGAGCGGGAGGATAAGCACGGCCTGTGCTCCGGGGCAGCTGGCGTGCGCTGGTGGTTTGGGCGGCGCCGTCCGCGGCGGAATCTGCTGCCGACACCGGCGTGCTGCCAAGGCGGCGCTGCAGGGTGCCAGGGGGAGCTTGGAGTGTACTGGAGAGAGGGCGAGTGCCTGGCGGGGTTCGGCAGGCGAGCAGGGGTCAGAGATGGGACGCGACGAGGGCGGCAGTGCGGCGTGTCGGCGTAGTGCGCGCGCGTGCAAAACGTGTGCTCTGGGCACGCCCAGAGCACGCACGACACCTGCTCGACGAAATGCCAGCGCGCTCTAGAGCTCGAGGGTGGAGCTGGCACTGCACAGGATGGAGGTAGGGGTAACAAGGCACTCAGTGGACAAGGTGGATCGGTCAGGGGTTCAAGCCCATAATGCAAACCAGAGAGCTTGCCAAAAAGGACTGTGCACACCAGGTGTTCGACAGAATGCCAGATGCACTTAGGCAACTCTTGGAGTGGCCAAAATCTCCAGATCAGTGTCTCTTTAGATGCAGGAGATGGTGGTAAGATCACTTGGGCAAAACCAGAAACTTGTTAGTGTAAGTTTTGCAAAACTCCAGTTTTGGACAAAAAGAAAAGGGGTTTAGAACATGCATTTCAAAACCTCCAATGAGCCCAATCTCCTGGACTTAAGAGTTTGGTAGGGAGGGCTACTAGTAGGAAAAAAGCTCAGGGTTACTAGAGCAAAGAAAAATAAGGTTGCAGTACAAATCACCAATTTGGACCAGAATGCAAAAGAGGCTGATCCACTCAAATTTTTCAAAGAACATCACTGGGTTTTTGCTTGAAGATGAATGGTATGCATCCACTGAAATCTCCAAACACTGGGAAGAATTTTTAGAAGAATATTTAAATGGGTTGCAGTGCAAAAGTGCCTACTGGACCAGATTGGAAAAGTTGGTGAAGAGCTCAAAATATCCAATGGCCAGAAGGTATTTTTGCATAAAAGTGATGTGGAACCATCACATGACATCCCCAAATTTTGGTGGAAAATTTGAATGCATTTGCCAAATGTTTGTAGTGCAAATAGGCTCCAAATGCAAAAGAAATCATTTTGTAAGAACAAAGTTTTGAGAAAGTAAATCTTGCAACATTTGAATCTACTGATAAATAATTGTTTTATTATAGAGAGAAATCAAGTCCAACAATACCTTTGAAGGTTTTTCCCACAAGAGGCATAAATCCAAAATCACAAAAGGTAAAACTTGACAATTGGAAAAGTTTTATTTCCTGGCAACATTTTAATAAATAAAAACAAGGCCAAAATTTTGGGGGTGTCACACCTCACTGCCCCACCGTACTCCCATCGCTGGCCTAGCCATCCCTCTACTCACCCACACCTGATGTTATTCTCCGGCGACGGCAGACGAACCAGTAAACCCTCGTACAGTCGTACTCCCCTCCGCGTGGGAAACAATTGCCAAGTCTTCCCTGCCTCCGTGTCGTTCCCTTCCTAGGCCTCGCCGTCGTCCACCGCCCTGGTGCTCTCGGCGCGGCCTGGTCAACGTGGTCAATGACCAACATGCATCTGAAGTGGACTGTACGTGGAGAGGCCGACAGCTGGGTCCACGGCCGCATGCAAGGAAATGCGTCCTTATTACGCGCAAAAAATGATTCCTCCACCTGACATCAGGGACCCACAGAAAGGGCCTCTGTATTTCGCGAAAAAACGTTACCACCGCTGACAGCTCGGACCCACCAGCTATATCTTCGCACACAAGGAAGTGCCTCCTTATTACGCACAAAAAAATGAATACTCCCCCTATTAGCTGGGACCCAGTATAGTGGCAGGCTGACTTGTGGGCCTACTAAGTTGACGGGGACGGAGGGCTTTGTCAACTTAGTCAATATGCACGATTCTAGCTCCAGTGACCGTACGATGTCCATCCAACGGCCGTAGTGCTTCTTCAACCTCTGGTCTTCTTGCTCCAGCTGCCCAAACCAGCGCCGGTCGTGCCTCGTGCTCCTGCCTCCCATGGCCGGCTGCGATGCGGCGGAGGCCTCACCGCCCCCTACTACTCCCACCGCTGGCCAGGCCATCCCTCTACTCACCCACACCCCCTATTATTCTGCGGCGACGGCAGCCTCACACCGCAGCGAACCAGTGAACCCTCGTACTCCTCTACGCGTGGGCATCCACTGCCGCGTCTTCCCCGGCTCCGCGTTGTCCCCTTCCTAGGACTCATCGTCGTCCACCGATCTGGTGCTCTCGGCGCGGCGTGGTCAACGTGGTCAAGGAACGGCTTCCATCGGACGTGGACTGTACGTGGAGAGGCTGACAGCTGGGTCCACGGCCGCAGCAAGGAAGTGCCTCCTTATTACGTGCAAAATAATTATTCCTCCACCTGACAGCGGGGATCCACCGGACGGGCCACCGTATTTCGCGAAAAAAATGTTTGCCCCTGACTGCTGGGAGCCACCAGCTACATCTTCGCACGCAAGGAAGTGCGTCCGGGCAAAAAAAACCGATTCGCCCCCATGACTGCTGGGACCCACCAGCTACATCTTCGTAGACAAGGAAGTGCCTGACAGTCGGGACCCACCCGGTCGAAGCGTACGTAGCGTTGTCATTCTGGTCGCGAACGTGTACGTACATATATACTGGTAGATGTAGAGGCGCGCACGTGTCGTAGTAGAGGCGCGTACGTGTCGTAGTAGAGGTGCGCACGTAGCATGTACACGTACGTACAACGGCCAGGGTGCAAGAAAGAAAATACGGCCACATATGTGTACATACGGGCGGGGTCTCGAACGCCTACTCGCGCATACGTACGGCCAGGGCTCGTGTACATGGCTGGGTCGGAACAGAGAAACAGCGTCGTCGTCGTGTTCATGGGGAGGCAACGGAATGCGTCGTGTTCATGGGGAGGCAACGGAACACGTCATGTTCATCGGGAGGCAACAGAACGCGTGGGAGCCAACCGGCTGGGTCGGAACGGAATGCGTGGTCGTGTTCATCGGGAGGGCTTGGACGGAACAGGCGATGGAAACGAGGCCTGGCGTACCGCACAACGGAGGAAACAGACCTCCTACGTTCGGAACGGGGTCCTGTTGATCGGGAGGGGTGTGGCGTACCGCAAAACAGAGGAAACGGGGGTCCTGTTGATCGGGAGGGGTGTGGCGTACCGCAAAACGGACGAAACGGACCTCCTACGGTCGAAACGGGGGTCCTGTTGATCGGGAGGGGTGTGGCGTACCGCAAAATGGACGAAGCGGACCTCCTACGGTCGAAACGGGGGTCCTGTTCATCGGGAGGGGTGTGGCGTACCGCAAAACGGGACTCCACGGGATACTGTTCATCTCCACCGTCGACCTCCTCCAGCCTCCACGGGCTACCGTTGACCTCCTCCAGCCTCCACGGGCTCCTGTTCATCCAGACTCCACCGCGCGCTACTCCACCGGCTACTGTTCAACCACCCCTCCACGGGCACCCCTCCACCATCTATTGTTCATCCAGCCCTCCACACCACGGGGTCCTGTTCAACCACCCCTCCACGGGCACCCCTCCACCTTCTACTGTTCATCTAGTCCTCCACCACACCACGGGGTTCTGTTCATCCAGAGGCAACGCCACAGCTCATTGTTCATCCAAACCCCCCGCAACACTCACTATTCATCCCAGAGGCAGCATCGATCGGCTTCAGTTAGCAGCAGTAGCGAAGGAATCTCTCAATCAGGTTCAGTTAACAGCCATCGATCGATCGCTCGGGTTCAGTAACGCGTAGCCTGCAATGCAATCGCTCGGGTTCAGTTAGAGCCCAACGCCTCGCTCGGGTTCAGTTAGAGCCAACGCCTCGCACACACGCGCGTACGTGTACGAGAGAAACGCGCATCGCTCGGCCCCGACCTCCTACCGTAACCGGGAACTCCCCGAAATTTTCCTCGCCCTCGTTTCTACCACGGTTTTTTCCGTCATGGACGGCCCAAAGAATGTCATGCAGCTGCGTCTCTGGCCCGCCCAGGACGAAAAGCCCATTTTCTGTCATGATTTTTTCTCATAGAAGTAGGAGCCCACCACATCTATGATGATACCGGGTTTTGTCACAATTATCGTCATAGAAGTGTCATATGTATGACATAATTTTTTTTCGTTCGGCCCAAAATTTCACGGATGTGTCTTTTTTTTGTAGTGCACGTGGACCCCCTCCACTTATTCCTGCACCCACTCACTTCATCTTCCTCCAGAAAAAATCCTCCCATAGCTCAAACCCGTGTTCTAGCTCATCTTGCTGCCATTTTCAATCTCCTTGCTCAAAGCTCCATTCACAAAACTGTTTGGGAGATTGTTCTTCGGTAAGTGACTCCTCCAATGGTTCAATTAGTTTTTGTTCTAGTGCTTTATTTATTGCAAATTTTTGCTGCTAAGGTGACCCTGTTCTTGAGCTTGCATGTCAAATTTATATGGTCCAAAGCAGTTTTAATGCATGATATAGCCTCTAGGCACTTGTGGGAGTAGTTGCTATTAATCTTGTTGAGTTTGGTTCACTTATATTTTGAGTCACTAAAAATTTCAGAAATTTTCAGAGGGAGAAAATCATGAAGAGGTTGTTGAGAGGTTCTTCGAGCCGAAGCTCGAATGATAAGCAAAATGAAGAGAATAAAAAGCCCAAATATAATCTTCCTCGCACTGCGGAGGTTCGGGCGTGCGAATGGGCTTGTGATGAGTTCTTGAGAGCCGCCGGAATTTATGATGACTTTTATTACTTGGCTGAGAATGCAGGCCTCACTGACTTCCTCCACGACCAGCGCGAACAGTGATATGTCCATTTTGCATCATGCTTTTATATCGATATTTATTGCATTATGGGCTGTTATTACACATTATGTCACAATACTTATGCCTATTTTCACTCATTTTACAAGGTTTACATGAAGAGGGAGAATGCCGGCAGCTGGAATTCTGGGCTGGAAAAGGAGCAAATATTAGAGAACTATTCTGCACAACTCCAAAAGTCCTGAAACTTCACGGAGGCACGTTTTGAAATATATAAAAAATACTAGAGAAAGAAATCAACCAGAGGGGGCCCACACCCTAGCCACGAGGGTGGGGGTGCGCCCTACCCCCCTGGGCGCGCCTCCCTGCCTCGTGGGCC
The DNA here is from genome assembly GCF_018294505.1 of Triticum aestivum. Lineage (NCBI taxonomy): Eukaryota > Viridiplantae > Streptophyta > Magnoliopsida > Poales > Poaceae > Triticum > Triticum aestivum. The sequence goes on along the minus strand of NC_057802.1, from coordinate 323,498,782 downwards.
TCCTGGCAGGCCTCCGGTGCCCATCTTCTGCTATATGAAGTCTTTCGCCCTGGAAAAAATCATAAGCAAGCTTTAGGGACAAAACTCCGCCGCCACGAGGCGGAACCTTGGCGGAACCAATCTAGGGCTCCGACGGAGCTGTTCTGCCGGGGAAACATCCCTCCGGGAGGGGGAAATCATCACCATCATCATCACCATCGATCCTCTCAGCGGGAGGGGGTCAATCTCCATCAACATCTTCACCAGCACCATCTCCTCTAAAACCCTAGCTCATCTCTTGTATCCAATCTTTGTCCCAAAGCCTCAGATTGGTACCTGTGGGTTGCTAGCAGTGTTGATTACTCCTTGTAGTTGATGTTAGTTGGTTTATTTGGTGGAAGATCATATGGTCAGATCCTTTATTCATATTAATACCCCTCTAATTATGAACATGAATATGACTTGTGAGTAGTTATGTTTGTTCCTGAGGACATGGGAGAAGTCTTGCTATAAGTAGTCATGTGAATTTGGTATTCGTTTGATATTTTGATGAGATGTATGTTGTCTCTCCTCTAGTGGTGTTATGTGAACATCGACTACATGAAACTTCACCATTATTTGGGCCTAGAGGAAGGCATTGGAAAGTAATAAGTAGATGATGGGTTGCTAGAGTGACAGAAGCTTAAACCCTAGTTTATGCGTTGCTTCGTAAGGGGCTGATTTGGATCCACATGTTTCATGCTATGGTTAGGTATACCTTAATACTTCTTTTGTAGTTGCGGATGCTTGCAATAGGGGTGAATCATAAATGGGATGCTTGTCCAAGGAAGGGCAATACCCAAGCACCGATCCACCCACATATCAAATTATCAAAGTAACGAACGCGAATCATATGAGCGTGATGAAAACTAGCTTGACGATAATTCCCATGTGTCCTCGGGAGCGTTTTCCTTCATATAAGAGTTTGTCCAGGCTTGTCCTTTGCTACAAAAAGGATTGGGCCACCTTGCTGCACCTTATTTACTTTTATTACTTGTTACCCGTTACAAATTACCTTATCATAAAACTATCTGTTACCGATAATTTCAGTGCTTGCAGAGAATACCTTATTGAAAACCGCTTGTCATTTCCTTCTGCTCCTCGTTGGGTTTGACACTCTTACTTATCGAAAAGACTACGATAGATCCCCTATACTTGTAGGTCATCAAGACTCTTTTCTGGCGCCATTGCCGGGGAGTGAAGCGCCTTTGGTGAGTGGAATTTCGTAAGGAAAAATTTATATAGTGTGCTGAAATTTACTGTCACTTGTTACTATGAACATAATCCTTTGAGGGGCTTGTTTGGGGTATCTTCACCCCGACCAGTAGAGCAAAGAGTTGCTCCTCAACCTACTGAACCTACTGAAAATGTTTACTTTGAAATTCCTTCGGGTATGATAGAGAAACTGCTAGCTAATCCTTTTACAGGAGATGGAACATTGCATCCCGATTTGCACCTAATCTATGTGGATGAAATTTGTGGATTATTTAAGCTTGCAGGTATGCCCGAGTGTTATTAAGAAGAAGGTCTTCCCTTTATCTTTGAAGGGAAAGGCATTGACATGGTTTAGGCTAAGTGATGATATGGGATCATGGAACTACAACCGATTGAAATTGGAATTTCATCAGAAGTTTGATCCTATGCATCTTGTTCATCGTGATCGTAATTATATATATAATTTTTGGCCTCGCGAAGGAGAAATCATTGCTCAAGCTTGGGGAAGGCTTAAGTCAATGTTATATTCATGCCCCAATCATGAGCTCTCAAGATAAATTATTATTCAAAAAAATTATGCTCGGCTTTCTCTCAATAATCGCTCCATGCTCGATACTTCTTGTACTGGTTATTTTATGATGAAGACTATTGAATTTAAATGGGATTTATTGGAAAGAATTAAAAGCAACTCTGAAGATTGGGATCTCGACGAAGGTAAGGAGTCAGGTAGAACACCCAAGTTTGATTGTGTTAAATCTTTTATGGATACTGATGTTTTCCGTGAATTTAGCACTAAATATGGACTTAACTCTGAGATAGTAGATTCTTTCTGTGATTCCTTTGCTACTCATGTTGATCTCCCTAAGGAGAAGTGGTTTAAATATAATCCTCCCATTGAAGTAAAAGTAGTTGCACCTATTAAAGTTGAAGAAAAGACTATCAATTATAATGTTCATCATGTTGTTCCTACTACTTATATTGAGAAACCACCTTTCCCTGTTAGAATAAAGGATCATGTTAAAGCTTCAATTGTGGTTCGTAAGAGTAATACTAGAACACCTACACCCCCTGAGCAAATTAAAGTTGAACCTAGTATTGCTATGGTTAAAGATCTCTTGGCCGATAATATTGATGGGCATGTTATTTACTTCTGTGATGAAGCTGCTAGAATTGCTAGACCTGATACTAAAAATAAACATAGACCTGTTGTAGGCATGCCTGTTATTTCTGTTAAAATAGGAGATCAATGTTATCATGGCTTGTGTGATATGGGTGCTAGTGCAAGTGCAATACCTCATTCCTTATACAAATAAATTATGCATGATATTGCACCTGCTGAGATAGAGGAAATTGATGTTACAATTAAGTTTGCCAATAGAAATACTATTTCACGAGTTGGGATTGTTAGAGATGTTGAAGTCTTGTGTGGGAAAGTCAAATATCCTGCTGATTCTTGTTCTTGGTTCCCCACAAGATGACTTTTGTCCCATTATATTTGGTAGACCCTTCTTGAATACTGTTAATGCTAGGATAGGCTGCAAAAAGGATGTTGTCACTATTGGTTTGGGGGATATGTCTCATGAGTTTTTTTGCTAAATTTTGTAGGCAACCCCATGATAAAGAATTGCCTAGTAAAGATGAAATTATTGGTCTTGCTTCTATTGCCGTGCCTCCTAATGATCCTTTAGAACAATATTTGCTCGACCATAAAAATGATATGTTTATGAATGAAAGAAGGGAAATAGATGAAGTATTCTTTAAACAGAGACCTATTTTGAAACACAACTTGCCTGTTGAAATCCTAGGGGATCCTCCTCCACCTAAGGGTGATCTCGTGTTTGAGCTTAAACCATTACCTGATACTCTTAAATATGCTTATCTTGATGAGAAAAAGATATATCCTGTTATTATTAGTGCTAACCTTTCAGAGCATGAAGAAAATAAATTATTGAAAACTCTGAAGAAGCACTGTGCTGCTATTGGATATACTCTTGATGATCTTAAGGGCATTAGTCTCACTCTATGCCAGTACAAAATAAAGTTGGATAAAGACGCTAAACTGGTTTTTGATCACCAACGACGGTTAAATCCTAAGATGAAAGAAGTGGTAAGAAAAGAAATGCACCTGCTGTTGACGCCAGATTTTGGCACGATCAAGAACTTAATTAATATAGCCTCAAATGGAGAAGTAATCTACATAAAAAGGTTTCTTATTGTCGATATGAACATTTTTGAAGTTGGGGTCATCACCATCCGATCTCATCTCGAAGGCCGAAGTTGTGTTCGAAATACTGAGATTTTGTATTCAGAACACTATTCGGCTCATTATGTCCCCAAGACTTGCTCGTATGGAAAAATTATCTACATGAATTGTCTTCTTCTCGTCGAAACGATCGATTTTGATATAAAAATCGTCCAAATCCGAGTCCGTATGCAAAAGTTAGAGCAATCGGAGTGCAGCCCTGTCATGAGGCGAGATGTGGCGCGCCCTATCAGACGCATGTCTGATGGGTAGCGCGAGGGAATGGGTGATTTGCGCGAGCGATTTGACCCTTAAGATGACCTCTGATCAAAAAACATTCAACATGAAAGTTGTTCGTCTCGTTGAAACGGTCAAGATTTCTTTTGGGCTCATTTTCATTCGAGGTGGTTTACCACCACAAAAATTAGCCGCAAGGTGCAGCCAGTTTAAACCGAACAGTTTTGGAAAGTTCGGACAAAACCAATCCGAATTTGATTAGGGTTTTGGACATGAATCCAAGCCTTTTCCTTACACGGGAAGTCCAGCCGCCTCTTATATACCTAAGGGGTGACGGCCGATTGAACAACACACAATCGATCAAATCATCTACCACTTTTTATCTTTTATCTTTTCTCCTTAACCCTAGTTCTTCTTCTTCCTCGTTCTTCGTCTGTTCTTCTTGTTGCAGGGCGGCGAACCTCGAGGCCCTAGGAGCGATCAGGTCGACCTAGGGCAGCCCATAGCCACCGCGCGCCCTGACGGGGCCCTCCCGGGTGCGTGGGGTTTCGGGTCCACAAAAGCACCCACCGGATTGCTTGCGTACCGCGCTTCCGGACGGGTCTCCTTCGACGTGAGCTGCGGTGCATCACCCCCGGCATCGAGGGTACACGGTGACGTGTTCATGTGCGAACACAATTTTTGGCGACTCCGCTGGGGACGAAGCTTTGAACGGTCTCCGGCCCGTTCTTGCTACGAAAAGATCGTCATCTAGGGTTTGCAATCTACAAAGGTAATATGAATACCCAATTCACTTATGTAGATGCAAATAATGCATATGTTGTTGCTAGATCGTCTAATGAGCATAATGTATCTGCTAGCCCTAGTTTTATCAATCAGGTATCTAATTATGTGCAACAGCCGATTCAGAATAATCTTCATGCTTCAACTTCATATAATTTCAGCAACATGCAACATATGTATCCTAACTCCCATGCATCGGCAACCCCACAAATCTATATGCCGATGAACAACATGATGAGTTCGGTTAATCAAGTTGAGACACCCCATGTAGGAACTTTTAATAGTATGCAACAAAGTGTTTCACCTTTTTATTCATCGGCAACTAGCTTGCAATATGTTAATCAAAACATGCCGGTGGATACGGGAATTGGCCATGCTACTACTAGTCATCCGGCCAATTACCCTCAATCATCATATGCTACACCTCATGCTACTAATTGTTTGGCACCATATGCAACTATGGGTATTCATAATTTGGCTTCGCACCTTCACGCTAATAGCCGAATAAGTGAAAATTCTATAGGATCACATGTGTCTTCACCTAGTATCGTAGCATACAATGTTTCCCCTGCAAATTTACAGAATTTCGGTGACATCTCATTACCAAAAGAGTCTAAAAGTGTCGGGGGGCAATTCTATCCAGATTGGGTCATTAAGAAAAATCTTACGTCTTTTTGGGACGGATGCAATGTTGTTCTACATGAATTAATAAAAGAGTGAAAGCCTATTAATTCTGCTGCAATTCAAGCTAGATTATGTCAAAAAGAGAAAGCATTGGGTGTGGATAGGATTATCAAAAAAGATGGTGATTCAGATAACAAAGTTAATTCGGCTATTGAAAAGACCGAATCAAATATTACGTATGCCGAATCTATTCTAGAAAAACAGGATGACAAGGTGTTGGGGAGCTATTCGAAAGAGGAACAACCTATCGTTCAAGTAACACAACCATCATGCTCTCCCAACGTATTTGAAAAGCTATGTCTAGCAAGTGATTTACCTATCTTCCGATTTGGTCGCAACTTTATTGTTGATGCTTCTATAAGAGAAATTCTCATAAGTAATTTTGAAAGACCAATGACGAAGGGAAATTTACTTGTTAGCAATAAAACTGTTATAGAACATATCGGTCAATCTATTGTGCCATCTATAAAGACCGATAGTGACCTATTATTGCAGCCAAAGTTTTCCCCATTGCTTTATCAAAATTTCACATCTAATTGGGTAGCTTTGCTTGTTTCTTACTTGGCTTGCACTTGGTCTCAATTGAGACATGTGTATTCTAACTATTTTCTTTTCAGAAATTTAAAGCCAAGGTCAAATTCTTTTGAGAAATCCGATGCTAATATAATATCTTATCCAAATACATCGAAGATAGGGCGTAAAATACAATGCATAGCCGGATGGGGAGATTCTAAATCTGAACCATTCGTTTGCTTAATTCCAAAGCCGTTCGCACACCAAGATCGGCTGAAAAACAAAACGTATACCTTCGATTCAAACATGTGTCATCAAATCTTTGATTTGTTGTTGAAAAATAATTACATTAGAATTCTTGATCACCATGTCAAGCCATCTATCCAGGGACGAATTTATTGTAAGTTGCATGATTCATTTAAGCATAATATTGAGGATTGCAATATGTTTCGTCAAATAGTTAAATCGGCCATTGATAAAGGACGATTGAAATTTGTTGAGACACCAAGAGATAACGAGTCTATTCCTATTGGTCCTGATGGTAAAAGGTTTTCGCATCGGCTGATTCAAGGTGATCCATTTAAAGAGAAGGTAAAAACTGCAGGTGATGGGATCAAGCTTTCAAGTAAAAAAGTTGTTAAAGAGCATAATGAACATAATCTTGAGGGCGAGAATTCCATTGAAGCTACAATGGAGACGCCAAGGACTGGGGGGCAACAAGAAAATCCAAAGACCGATGCAAGCACAACCAAAGAAAACAAAGGCCGACGTAAGCACAAAGGTAAGAAGCCGAAAGTCACTTTCGCGCAACTATTGAAAAAATATCACAAGATAAGTGAGGAGAACTTTGCTTATCGACCAACTAATGCAAAAGCATCAAGATCACCCCCTAGGCGCACATCCAAAGATCGATATTGGCAAGAAGAGAATTTGAATGCAACTTGTTCATATCCTTATTTTGGGCCGCCAATGCCAATGTCATGGATACCTCCCTATGCTCATGTAGATCCATATCCATCATGGGACAGGTATGATACAAGGGCACATTCTCCATCTTATTTTAGACCATCTCATCAATATAATGCAGCTCCGAGAAGATCAATATTTAAACAATCACATGTTGAAGACCGTTTCAATCATAAGGAATCGGTTCAGAGCTCAAGGAAGAAGAAAGAGGTGGTCAAGCAAGTCTACCGTGTTAAAAAAGATGGACGTAAGAGTGCAGCTTCAGATTTGATCTCAAATGAAAAGGAGCCAATTAAAGTATTGACATTGGCTACTAAAGGCAGCGAGGCAAGTCAATCAAATGCCAAATCTGAAGAGAAGAAGTTGAGAGTGCACAAGGTAGAACAAGAATTGCCATTGCTTCAAACAAAATCACAACCGGGGTGCCCACTCGGCTTATCTTATTGGCAAAAGAAGAAATTACAAAAACTTAGTGCACAAGAACTTAAAGAAAGGAACATGGCATGGGTTCCCAAAGTAAGTACTCAAAAGAAGAATGGTGTGCAAGCTTCCATCGCAAGAAGTGTGACAAAGGTAAAGAAAGAAAAGAGTGAAAATTATGAACGACCAAGCAGAAGGTTTCAACGTCCTCAGTGCACACATTATCCACATTCTCCAACTATGCCATTTATGCCGATGACATGGAATTCACCCTCAGGTATGACTGGTTATCCTCCATGAACTTATTTTAATCCATGGACGCAATATAACTTCTTACATCATGCAAGGGTTTTACCACATCATCATTGATTTGATTAGCTGCATTTTGTTACTGATCCATATGGCCGATATAAAATTATCGCCCTAAGCATAAACATGATCGATATAGAAATTATCGCCCTAAGCGTATATAAATGGCCGATGGAGTGTTGACATCGTCCTTAGAACAAATTCATTGCAAATTATTTTTCGGCACGCAAGTTTTGCCGAAAAACAGGGGGGCATGTGTTGATGCCAGATTTTGGCACGATCAATAACTTAATTAATATAGCCTCAAATGGAGAAGTGATCTACATAAAAAAGTTTTGTATTGTTGATATGAACATCTTTGAAGTTTGGACCATCATCATCCGATCTCATCTCGAAGGCCGAAGTTGTGTTCGAAATACTGAGATTTTTTATTCAGAACACTATTCGGCTCATTAAGTCCCCAAGACTTCCTAGTATGGAAAAATGATCTACATGAATTGTCTTCTTCTCGTCGGAACGATCGATTTTCATATAAAAATCATCCAAATCCGAGTCCATATGCAAAAGTTAGAGCAATCGGAGTGCAGCCCTGTCATGAGGCGAGATGTGGCGCGCCCTACCAGACGCGTGTCTATGGGTAGCGCGAGGGAACAGGTGTTTTGCGCGAGCGATTTGACCCTTAAGATGACCTCTGATCAAAAAACCTTCAACATGAAAGTTTTTCGAAAAAAATGAAAAGGTCAAGATTGCTTCTGGGCTCATTTTCATCCGAGGTCGTTTACCACCTCAAATATTACCCGCAAGGTGCAGCCAGTTTAAACCGAACAGTTTTGGAAAGTTCGGACAAAACCAATCCGAATTTGATTATGGTTTTGGACGTGAATCCAAGCCTTTTCCTTGCACAGGAAATCCAGCCGCCTCTTATATACCTAAGAGGTGACGGCCGATTGAGCAACACACAATCGATCAAATAATCTACCACTTTTTATCTTTTATCTTTTCTCCTTAACCCTAGTTCTTCTTCTTCCTCGTTCTTCATCTGTTCTTCTTGTTGCACGGCGGTGAACCTCGAGGCCCTAGGGGCGACCAGGTCGACTTAGGGCAGCCCATAGCCGCCGCGCGCCCTGAGGGGGTCCCTGTCGGTGTCAAAACCGGCGGATCTCGGGTAGGGGGTCCCGAACTGTGCGTCTAAGGCGGTTGGTAACAGGAGGCGGGGGACACAATGTTTACCCAGGTTCGGGCCCTCTCAATGGAGGTAATATCCTACTTCCTGCTTGATTGATCTTGATGATATAAGTATTACAAGAGTTGATCTACCACGAGATCGTAGAGGCTAAACCCTAGAAGCTAGCCTACGATTATGATTGTTGTTCTACGGACTAAACCCTCCGGTTTATATAGACACCGGAAGGGGCTAGGGTTACATAGAGTCGGTTACAAGGGAGGAGATCTACATATCCGAATTGCCAAGCTTGCCTTCCACGCAAAGGAGAGTCCCATCCGGACACGGGACGAAGTCTTCAATCTTGTATCTTCATAGTCCAACAGTCCGGCCAAAGTATATAGTCCGGCTGTCCGAGGACCCCCTAATCCAGGACTCTCTCAGTAGCCTCTGAACCAGGCTTCAATGACGATGAGTCCGGCGCGCAGATCGTCTTCGGCATTGCAAGGCGGGTTCCTCCTCCGAATACTCCATAGAAGATTTTGAACACAAGGATCGTGTCCGGCTCTGCAAAACAAATTCCACATTCCACCGTGGAGAGTACAATATCCCACAAATCTAATCTGCTGACAAATTTCATAGCATGACATCACGCCATGGCCCGGTCATTATTCGAACCGTTTTTCTCAACCCGCTATTGCACATATTGCGAGGCGGTTTTCCTGGAACGTCTTGTCGAAGCAGAGATCGTGTCCCCTTATCACAGGATTCTCATCAATACGGGTGTGGGTAACCCAACCGCGCCATCAATCACGGCGCTTGGGGAATAAGCGAGTTTACCAGGCAAGTGGGGAGGCGCACAGTTTCTACCGCCCTTATAAAGGGACAAGGACTCCTCCTTTTCACCCACGCCTTCTCCTTCCCTGCCCATCCATTCTCACGCACTCGAGCTCCAGCGCCCAAGTTCGCATTTTCTCCGCAAAACCACTCCAAACATGTCCAGAGCGGGAGGCAACTGGATGGTCTCCTCCGTTGCGGAGGAAAACATTATGAAGCTCTGGGAAGCCGGATACCTGGCTGCAGACATCGCGCACCGGCTCCCATAGGCGGGGCAGATCATCCCTACTCCAGAACCCCATGAGAGGGTTGTATTCCTCACCCACTTCGTCCGCGGGCTGGGATTTCCCCTCCACCCATTTGTCCGCGGGCTCATGTTCTACTACGGGCTAGACTTCCATGATCTGGCCCCTAATTTCATCCTCAACATCTCGGCGTTTCTCGTCGTGTGCGAGGCCTTCCTCCGCATCAAGCCCCACTTTCGGCCTGTGGCTGAAGACCTTCAACGTTAAACCGAAGGTGGTGGTCGGCCAGCAAGCGGTGTGCGGAGGCGCCATGGTGGGAAAAATGCCTAATGTCACCTGGCTCGAAGGCTCCTATGTGGAGACCGTGAAGGGGTGGCAATCGGGGTGGTTCTACATCACCGAGCCGCGCGACACCAACTGGGTGACGGCCCCCGAATTTCGATCCAGCATCCCCATGCGGCTCACCTCCTGGAAAGAGAAGGGCCTATCCTGGGGTTCATCAGTGGAGCTGACCGAACTCCAGAACCGCGTTAAAAACATGATAAGCAAGAAAATCAAGCTTGTCAACGTGGTCCAGGTCATGCTCTTCCGTCGGATCCTCCCGTGTCAAAGACGGGCATTCAATATGTGGGAGTTCAACCCGGCTAAGCACCAGACGCTATGAGAGCTCTTCGACACGACGCACCAGGACATCTGGAAGGTGTTGTTCAAGTCCGCAGAGGTACCTCCTCCCCTTACCGAGGATCGCGGACACAGCGTAAAGCGCCCTGCCAATCCGGTAAGCTCCTTATATCTCATAAGATGTTTCTTTCCCCAGTATAATCATGTGGGGGATCTAAGCCTCCACGCCATTTAACAGGACTGGGTCCCGACAGCGGAGCGGATCGATTGTCCGGCCCCACTGCCCGAAGATCCAGCTAGGGATCTCTTAACGGAGATGCTGGTTTCGGCGCCCTATGAGGCGCCGGAGAAGAAGGCCAAGAAGAAGGCCGCGGGGACCAGGAAAGTTCTCCGGCGCAAGGTTGTTACGGACTCATTGTCCGATAACACCGAGGCGCCCTCCTCCCACGAAAACGAGGAGGAGGAAGAGGAAAGTTCTCCCCCCAGCCGGGGGAGACAAGAAAAGGAAGGACGCCCCATCTGGGGAGGCCGAAGGGTCCAAGAAGGGAAGGACTCTCCTTTCAGACTGCTCCACAGCGGCCGCTTTCAGCGACGAGGAGTGGTTACCCAGGGACAAGCCCCTGGCGAAGTCGTAAGTATCCGGATACAATAATAGTTCTTGGTATGTTTTATTTTATTGCTTCTTATCATGCCAAACATGATCATGCAGTCCATCCAAAGCCCATATCGACGTATCCTCTTCGGATGAGTCTTTGGACCAGTCGGAGATGAACAGCGATTCACTCCCGACCGCCTCCTCCCCCCGCCCTACGGACGACGTCGAGGTGTTGTCACAAAGGGCACTGAACTAAGGGGAGACAGTTCCGGAGGCGCCCCAAGGCGACATTCCAGACGCTGGGCGCATGAGGGGAAAGACTCCCATGGGCTCTAATGCCGGGGGCAGCAAGTCTAGCCCCCAGCCGAATACTGCGTCGGAACCTCCGGTGGTTCCGGATTCTGTCAGGAGACCCCTCGCAAAGGGGGGCAAGCCGTCTATGCCGATGGCCTTTGTCCATCCAGAGGCATCGGACAATTTGCTGGAAGCACTTCGCGGCACTTCCATTGACGAAGAGCACCGCACTATCATGAGTGCGGTGGTCAAGAAGGTTTGGTCCGCCAAAAGCGGACTGACTGAAGCTTGTGCCAGCCTCCTAACAGGCTTTGAGGTAAGTAATCAAATTATGAGAAAATGTTACAGCATAGACAGTAGCCCCTGATGCTCTGTTTGGTGTTCGCAAAGAAAGGCCGAACAGAGGATCAAATAATAATCACAGGAGTCTAATCAGGATATGTCTATGTGAATAAGCAGGCTTCGCTGCTGGCCGCTGCCGCTCGCACGGCGGAGGTCTCCGCACTGAAGTGGGACCTTGAGCGGTCCAAGGAAGAGCTCGGCCTTACCAAGAGGTAGCTCGAAGAGGACAAAGGTAAGTGATACCCCGTCTGTTTATTGATAAAGAAAAAGAAAGGTGGTTGTTAGATCATAGGATCGTCATGAATTTTGCAAGGAGCCACGACCGAAGTGGCGGCCCTGAAGAAGGCGTTGTCTGAGGCCGAAGGCAAAGCGGCCAAGGAGCGCGCCGAGCGCGAGAAGCAACAGGCCCGAGTCAGCGAGGTTCAGCAAGAGCTCCAGGAGTTTGTCAAGAAGTACGAGTCCTTGGAGCGTGACTCTAAGACGCAAGGGTCCGAGCTTGCGAAGGCCCCCGAAAATGCACAAAATGCCAAGGCCGAAGCCCAAAAGGCCCTCCAGGAAATTGGGGCGGTCAAGAAGATAGCGGCGGGTAAGGCATTCATTATGCAAAGCAAGCATGTGAAGGAAACTTTCCTTTTACTTACCCGAATTCGGAGCTCTCCAGGAGTGTTCGCAGATCTACCCAGCAGTGTGTCGGATGCCGCGGAGTTCTACCGGGCTGAGGAAGGGAGCTCGACGGAGAAGTTGTTCTGGTCTCAGTATACTGGGACCGAACATCCAATGCCCTTGAGCGACCAGTTGAAGCAACTGGTCGAGCTCCACAAGGCGGCCGAACTGGCCATGAAGGGTCTCATACTCCGGATGTGGCCTGGCGAGCCCCTGCCTGGCAGCTATTTCGGCCTGGTAAGGCGGCTTGTGAACGCCTGCCCACGTTTTGAAGTCATAAAGCGGTCCGTCTGCATTGAGTGTGCGCGCAGGGCTTTTGCCCGGGCGAAAGTGCACTGGGCGAAGATGGACGCCGAAAAGCTGGTGAAGGAGGGGCCGCCGGAGGGCAAGGAGCATCGCCACCCCGAAAAGTATTATGACAATGTCCTGAAGGGTGCTCGCCTTGTGGTAGAGGAATGTGCTAAGGATGTAATATTTGAATGAATGTACTCATGTGATCATGTAATATGAAACGAGTTCATGTGTGTTATGTAACGCTTGTTAATTTAAAATATTACCTTCTGTGCGGCCATTTATAAAATTTGAGAGTTGGCCAGTCGTCGGCTTCTGCCCCCATGTAACTAGTACTGAGGTGTTCGGGATAAACCTGATCACTCTTTATCCCAGTTTTGGGTCCTTCGAAGGAGGTGTTCAGCACAACGAACCAGGCAATCGGACTATAAAGCTTTATCACTCTCACTTAGCCATAGAAGTATACAATTCTAAATTTTGGCGAAGCCCCTAGTATTCGGAAGGCCGAACTTGGGGCGCTATGTACGCCTAAATCGGACAAGGCCGACTCCTCGCCCGAAGCGGAAAAAATCTTTAAGGATTTGAGACCTCTCGAACAGCGACCTGCTCTCGCCGCATCATGACAGTCAGTTTTTGGCTTTCTCTACTGAGGTTCTTGTCCGGAAGAACCGGGACACAATCGCAGTAGTTCTCCCAGTGCTACCTTAGCCGATATAGCGGAACGTAAGGTACCAAAACATGGGAGCCGGGCAAACCCAACTATTGACCCAAGACATGATTCGGAGCTGATGCATATAATGCTATAAGTTCGGGGTGCCGCACTGTCGAAAGTGTTCGGACTTTTCATGCCGTGTTATGGGGTACACTGAAGCCCCTGGCGCACTGGACGTATCAAAATGTACGGGTGCAATTTGTCGTAAATAAGCAGACAGGGAAAAAAGATGAAGGAATGCAATAATGAGCTAATGATGTACATTGTTATTTAAATGATACGTCAAAGCGTATGCATACATGTAGTGCAATAAGTAAAAAATAGGACTATTTGACATGTCCTATCCAAGGGCAAGTTGCGTGTGGGTATGCAAAACAGGTATATCGATCGTTATCAGAGACCACCTGAGGATTCCCTTATACGTCAAAGCTTCTTGCTTCCTTGGTGTTTCCTTCCCGTGACGGGTCCAATAATCAGACGATCGGAGAGGGCCTTCAGAGAATAGGGGCCTGAAAGGAAGAAAATGTTAAAGGTGTATGGGTCCTGAAGCGGTTGAGCCGCATTGTGGGCCGTGCCATGGTCGTGCCTCCGCCTATGCCCATGGTATCTTGAGTGCGTAATTATGTACGCGCGGCGCAAATTTCGTCGCTTGACTGGGACTAGGACGGAGGCCGAATTGCTAGGCGAGCTCTGAACGTGCCTGGCGATCCTCTTGCAGGGTACTCCGGACTCGCTTGAAGGTGTCCGGGGTCTTTTTCGCCGAATTGGCGGTTTGCCTCATAAGGCTGCTTTGCGCTTCTGCTGCGAGGGCTGCAGTGTGCTCCTCCGTGCGGAGCGAGCGTTCTGTGTTTCCATTAACTGTTATAACCCCGCGAGGTCCTCGCATTTTGAGCTTGAGGTATGCATAATACGGTACCGCATTGAATCTAGCAAATGCGGTTCGCCAGAGCAGTGCGTGATAGCCACTGCGGAAGGGGACGATATCGAAGATTAACTCCTCGCTTCGGAAGTTGTCCGGAGATCCGAAGACCACTTCCAATGTGATTGAGCCCGTGCAACAGGCCTCTACACCTGGGATGACACCTTTAAAGGTGGTTTTGGTGGGTTTGATACTTGAGGGGTCTATACCCATTTTGTGCATTGTATCCTAATAGAGTAGGTTCAGGCTGCTGCCACCGTCCATAAGGACTCGAGTGAGGTGAAATCCGTCAATGATGGGGTCAAGGACCAATGAGGCAGAACCGCCATGACGGATACTGGTGGGGTGGTCCCTGCGATCGAAGGTGATCGGACAAGAACACCATGGGTCGAACTTTGGGGCGACTAGCTCCATCGCATAGACGTCTCTCAGTGCACGCTTCCGTTCCCGCTTGGGAATATGGGTTGCGTATATCATGTTTACCGTTTTCCCTTGGCGAGGAAATTTCTTCTGTCCTCCTGTGTTCGGCGGCCGGGGCTCCTCCTCGTCGTCGCTATGCAGCCCCTTTACCTTGTTTTCGGCATTCAACTTGCCGGCCTGTTCGAACACCCAGCATTCTCTGTTGGTGTGGTTGGCTGGTTTATCGGGGGTGCCGTGAATTTGACACGAGCGATCGAGTATGCGGTCCAAGCTGGACGGGCCCGGATTGGTTCTTTTGAACGCCTTTTTTCGCTGAACGGATTTAGAGCCACTGAATCCGGCATTAACTGTCGTGTCTTCGGCGTTGTCGCCGTTGCGCTTGTGTCTGTTGCGCCGTGGCCTGCCGTTGCTATCTTTGGCATCTGAATTGCCAGCATTTCTTGATGTGTTGTTGCTGCGAGCCAGCCAGCTGTCCTCGCCTGCACAAAAGTGGGTCATGAGTATCGTGAGGGCTGCCATGGACTTCGGCTTTTCTTGGCCGAGGTGTCAGGGGAGCCACTCGTCGCGGATGTTATGCTTAAATGCCGCTAAGGCCTCGGCATCCGGACAGTCGACAATTTGGATCTTTTTAGTTAGGAACCGAGTCCAGAATTTCCTGGCTGATTCCCCTGGCTGTTGGGTTATGTGACTCAAGTCATCGGCATCCAGTGGTCGCACATAAGTGCCCTGGAAGTTGTCAAGGAATGCGTCCTCCAAATTCTCCCAACTACCAATGGAGTTTGCCGGCAGGCTATTGAGCCAATGTCGAGCAGGTCCTTTGAGTTTTAATGGGAGGTACTTGATGGCATGTAGATCGTCACCGCGGGCCATGTGGATGTGGAGGAGGAAATCTTCAATCCATACCGTGGGGTCTGTTGTACCATCATATGACTCAATGTTCATGGGTTTAAAACCTTCTGGGAATTCATGATCCATTACTTCATCAGTGAAGCATAGGGGGTGTGCGGCGCCTCTGTGCCGGGCTATATCATGACGCAGTTCATACGAGTCTTGTCTGCTGTATTCGGCCCGGCCGGATTTGCTTTTAGTATATCTGGCGTGACGGTCGTCGTCACGTGTTGGGGCGCGCCCCCGTGATCCGTAGATCGATCTTGCATGTCCTGCTTTGTTTTCCAATACATCTCGCAGGTCCTGCGTGTTACCCCGGGCCTTGGTATTTTTGTTTAACTGGCGACGGGGTGCGGGCTGGACTTCGGCCTGATATGCCGCTTTGTCTCGGCCACGAGGTGGCCGGTCAGCCGCATCATACGCTGGAAGCGTAGGCTTTAATGCCTCCTTCTCGAGTTGGGGTAGCAACCTGCGCTTTGGGTATTTGGTTGGGCGCTCGAGTTCGTATTCCTCGGCTGCCAGGACCGCAGTCCATCTATCCGCTAGTAGATCTTGGTCAGCTTGAAGCTGCTGTTGCTTTTTCTTCAGGCTTTTTGTTGTGGCTATAAGCCGGCGCTTGAAGCGCTCCTGTTCGACGGGATCCTCAGGCACGATAAATTCTTCTTCGCTGAGGCTCACCTCGTCTTCGGAGAGAGGCATGTAATTGTCATCCTTTGATTCTCCGTCTGTTGCCTGTTCTTTAGGGCTAGCTTACCCATCCTCCCGCTCGAGGCCTGGCTGGAGGGGATTGTCTTCGTCTTCGACACTATCCGCAGCGTTATTGTCTCTTGTGCCGGTATCGCTGCTTTTGCTATGGCGGGCCTTAGAGCGGCGCCGATGACGCGAGTGCTTAGATTGCTTCTCGAGGGGATTATCCTCCATTGCCTTATTGCCATCGCTTTCTTTGGGGGTGTCCACCATGTATATATCATATGATGAGGTGGCAGTCCAGCGCCCTGTGGGCGGTGGTTCCTGTTCTTCTCCTGCATCGTCGTCCATACCGTTGATGTCTTCGGAGCCGAAATCGAGCATGTCGGTTAAGTCGTCGACAGTGGCTATTAAGTGGGTGGTGAGTGGGGAACGAATTTCTTCGTCGTCCGCTTCCCACTCGAGCCGGACATAGTTCGGCCAAGGGCCTCCTGACAAGGAGAGAGACCTTAATGAATTCAGCACAGCGCCCAGGGGCGAGTGCTGAAATATATCCGTGGATGAAAACTCCATGATCGACGCCCAATCAGATTCGATAGGCACAGACGCAGGCGGTTCAGAGCCAGTGGCCGGGGACGAATCCAAGGGTCCGGCAACACAGGTCTCGTAGGAGGTGAAGTCAGTATTCTGCTCTATCGCCGCTGAGTGTGCGGCCTCTGTGGCGGGGTCCATCCACCCGTCCTCGGACGGCGCAATCTGCTCTGGATTGAGGGCCGGTGTAGACACAGGTGTGATCTCCCGAACACCGTCCGACGGCAGAGCTAAGTCATGCTTGTCGTGACTATGTGGCGCACCTGACATGGGCCCGAATCCGTCAAAGATCAAGTCTCCGCGGATGTCGGCGGTATAGTTTAAGCTTCCAAACCTGACCTGACGGCCAGGGGCGTAGCTCTCAATCTGCACCAGATGGTCAAGCGAGTTGGCCCGCAGTGCGAAGCCGTCGAATACGAAGATCTGTCCGGGGAGAAAAACCTCACCCTAGATCGCATCGTTGCCGATGATCAAAGGAACCATCAAGCCTTATGGTGACGGCATAGTAGAACTCTCAATGAAAGCACCAATGTCGGTGTCAAAACCGGCGGATCTCGGGTAGGGGTTCCCGAACTATGCGTCTAAGGCGGATGGTAACAGGAGGCGGGGGACACAATGTTTACCCAGGTTCAGGCCCTCCCGATGGAGGTAATACCCTACTTCCTGCTTGATTGATCTTGATGATATGAGTATTACAAGAGTTGATCTACCACGAGATCGTAGAGGCTAAACCCTAGAAGCTAGCCTACGATTATGATTGTTGTTCTACGGACTAAACCCTCCGGTTTATATAGACACCGGAGGGGGCTAGGGTTACACAGAGTCGGTTACAAGGGAGGAGATCTACATATCCGAATTGCCAAGCTTGCCTTCCACGCAAAGGAGAGTCCCATCCGGACACGGGACGAAGTCTTCAATCTTGTATCTTCATAGTCCAACAGTCCAACCAAAGTATATAGTCCAGCTGTCCGAGGACCCCCTAATCCAGGACTCCCTCAGTCCCTCCCGGGTGCGTGGGGTTTCGGGTCCTCAAAAGCACCCGCCGGATTGCTTGCGTACCGCGCTTCCGGACGGGTCTCCTTCGATGTGAGCTGCGGTGCATCACCCCCGGCGTCGAGGGTACACGGTAACGTGTTCATGTGCGAACACCTGCTACCTTTCTAAGATGTATGACTGTTATATTCTCTGACTTGATTTTTGAGGTTTTCATGGATGATTTCTCTGTTTACGGAACTTCTTTTGATGATTGCTTAAGCAACCTTGATCGAGTTTTGCAGAGATGTAAAGAAACTAATCTTGTCTTGAATTGGGAACAGTGCCACTTTATGGTTAATGAAGGTATTGTCTTGGGGCATAAAATTTCTGAAAGAGGTATTGAAGTTGATAAAGCTAAAGTTGATGCTATTGAAAAGATGTCGTGTCCTAAGGACATTAAAGGTATAAGAAGTTTCCTTGGTCATGCCAGTTTTTATAGGAGGTTCATTAAGGACTTCTCTAAAATTTCTAGGCCTCTGACTAATCTCTTACAAAAAGATGTTCCTTTTATCTTTGATGATGATTGTGTAGAAGCATTTGAAATACTTAAGAAAGCTTTGATTTCTGCACCCATTGTTCAGCCACCTGATTGGAATTTACCCTTTGAAATTATGTGTGATGCTAGTGATTATGCTGTAGGTGTTGTTCTAGGACAAAGAGTTGATAAGAAAATAAATGGTACTCAATATGCTAGTAAAACTCTAGACAGTGCCCAGAGAAATTATGCTACCACTGAAAAAGAATTTTTAGCAGTTGTATTTGCCTATGATAAGTTCAGACCTTATATTGTTGATTCTAAAGTGACTGTTCACACTGATCATGCTGCTATTAAATATCTTATGGAAAAGAAAGATGCTAAACCTAGACTTATTAGATGTGTTCTCTTGCTACAAGAATTTGATTTGCATATTTTTGATAGAAAGGGAGCTGAGAACCCCGTTGCAGACAACTTATCTAGGTTAGAGAATGTTCTTGATGACCCACTACCTATTGATGATAGCTTTCTTGATGAACAATTAGCTGTCATAACTGCTTCTCGTGCTGCTCCATGGTATGCTGATTATGCTAATTATATTGTTGCTAAATTTATACCACGTAGTTTCACATACCAGCAAAAGAAAAGGTTTTTCTATGATTTAAGACATTACTTCTAGGATGACTCACATCTTTATAAAGAGGGAGTAGATGGTGTTATTAGACGTTGTGTACCTGAGCATGAACAGGAACAAATCCTACGCAAGTGTCACTCCGAGGCTTATGGAGGACACCACGCTGGAGATAGAACTGCACATAAGGTATTGCAATCCGGTTTTTATTGGCCTACTCTCTTCAAAGATGCCCGTAAGTTTCTCTTATCTTGTGATGAATGTCAAAGAATTGGTAATATTAGCAGACGTCAAGAAATGCCTATGAACTATTCACTTGTTATTGAACCATTTGATGTTTGGGGCTTTGATTATATGGGACCGTTTCCTTCCTCTAATGGGTATACACATATCTTAGTTGCTGTTGATTACGTTACTAAGTGGGTAGAAGCTATTCCAACTAGTAGTGCTAATCATAACACCTCTATTAAGATGCTTAAAGAAGTTATTTTTCCGAGGTTTGGAGTCCCTAGATACTTAATGACTGATGGTGGTTCACATTTTATTCATGGTGCTTTTCGTAAGATGCTTGCTAAGTATGATGTTAATCATAGCATTGCATCTCCATATCACCCACAATCTAGTGGTCAAGTAGAACTTAGTAATAGAGAGCTCAAATTAATTTTGCAAAAGACTGTTAATAGATCTAGAAAGAATTGGTCCAAGAAACTTGATGATGCATTATGGGCCTATAGAACTGCATATAAAAATCCTACGGGTATGTCTCCGTATAAAATGGTTTATGGAAAGGCATGTCACTTACCTCTCGAACTAGAACATAAGGCATATTGGGCCATTAAAGAGCTCAATTATGATTCCAAACTTGCTGGTGAGAAGAGGCTATTTAACATTAGCTCACTTGATGAATGGAGAACCTAGGCCTATGAGAATGCCAAACTGTTTAAAGAAAAGGTTAAAAGATGGCATGACAAAAGGATACAAAAGCGTGAGTTTAATGTAGGTGATTATGTGTTGTTATACAACTCTCGTTTTAGGTTTTTTGCAGGAAAACTTCTCTCTAAATGGGAAGGTCCTTCCGTTACCGAGGAGGTATATCATTCCGGAGCCATAAAAATCAACAACTTCGAAGGGACAAATCCAAAGGTGGTGAACGGTCAAAGAATCAAATATTATATCTCAGGTAATCCCATAAATGTTGAAACTAATGTTATTGAAACTGTAACCCGAGAGGAATACATAAGGGACACTTTCCAGAATGTTTCAGACTCCGAAAAGGAATAGGTATGTGGTACGGTAAGTAAACCGACTCCAAAACAATTCTAATGGCAATTTTTCTCGGTTTTGGAATATTTAAGAAAATAGGAAAATAAGAAGCAGTCCGAAAGAGACACGAGGCATCCACGAGGGTGGAGGGCGCGCCCTACCCCCCTGGGCACGCCCCCTACCTCGTGGGCACCTCGTGTGCCCTCCGGACTCCGTTTTCTTGCACGATACTTGTTTTGGTCGGTAAAAATTCATTATATAATGTCCTGAAGGTTTTGACCACCGTACCATGCAAATATCCTCTGATTTGTTTTGAGCTATTTCTGAAGCAGATTTAGAGCAAGATGTCATCTCAAGACTCCGACAGAGAGAGCTATGTCTCACATCTCATTGCTGGCCCAAAGACTTATAGGGACCTATCTCCTTCTGGTCGAACTACGGATGATGAGGAAGATGCTCATTTGAGGAGGATCAATGATTCAAGTTCGGAGGAGGAGGATGTTCCTCTGCCTCAACCTGGGGATATGCACGTGAAGTTCAAGAAGTCTAGTCTCCCTAACAGGGCTAAACTGTCTAACAACCGATCTATTCTGTCGGTGTTCTGGGAACGGGGGTCCCCAGACTTGCCTGCCTGCAGCCCATGGCGTGGCTGTGCTAGCATGCCAGTATGACCCATCTTCATCAACGAGGCATTCAAGACCCTCGCGAGGCGGACGATGCAAGACCTCCTCAGGAGCGGCCTCACCAGGCTGCCTTGCGAGGAGCAGAGAAATCAAGGCGGGGCAAACCTCGCGAGGCTCTTGTGACGTGAGCCATGACGATCAAGATCAGGCGGGTGCCAGCGCGCGCAGCGTCCTTGTTTCCTCTTTGGTGCTAAGGAGGCAAGCGCAGGCGCAGAGTACTGAGGCATCAAGCAAAGGTTTCCATATCAATGCAACGAGACCAAGACCAGCAGGCGGCAGGACGGCGGTCACCATGGAGCCGAAGACGGCGTCACCACCAGAACCTTTTGCAGGCGAAGACCGCTTTTGTTAGGATAAGCTGTACTAGCTGTCCCCTTTCAAATTGGATGTTGTTTGCTCCCTTCCCGCTCAATATTTAGGAAGAGGATCAGGGCCTATATAAGTAGAACTAGCCACCATAGTAGAGGCATGGGATCCAGGGGATTGGACCTCTCATCCTCACATCCACAAGCTCGCCAAGCACAAGAACACCTCCACCTCAGGAGGCTGTTCTTCCTCTTGTAGTGTTCATCATCAGCCCAAGAGGCAATCCACCACCACCACACTGGAGTGGGGTATTACACCACAACGGTGGCCCGAACCGGTATAAATCTTGTGTCTTTGTGTTGTGAGTTCGTCGAGTTTGTCCACGAGGTCTTAGCGAGCTAGGGCGTAGATCGGTAGGGAGGAAATCTCCGCACGCACCCTAGTGTTCGAACCTTGAGGGTTTTGCCGGAACCCGTGATCTGACATTTGGCGCGCCAGGTAGGGGTGCGCCGAAGCTTCCTTTCCGTCGTCTCGCGTAGTCGCTCCGTCGCCTCCATAGCGTACGCTCGCCGTGCTCGTGCTGAGCGCCGGGCTGCCCTAGCCACCCGCGTCGCTCAGACGGCTCCCGTCGGTGGGCCACCTCGTCGTTCCCCGTCTCCTGCCGCCAACACCGCCACCGGCCCGGCGGGGAACGAGCAGCAAGCGTCCTCGCTGCACCCCTCGGTGCGGCGGGACGGCCGCACCGCCACTCCATCGCTGACCTCGGCCGGATCCTCGTCCCACGCTCGTCGCGCCCCCATGGACGCACGGGCCGCGCTCCTCATGGCGCATGAGCTCCTGCGCTACCGACCGGTCGACGACCTCTACGAGGACTGGCTCGACCGCATCGCCGAGCTCATCCGCGCCGCAGGGGGCTCCCCTGCGCCGTCCCTCTCTCCACCTCACCCTCCGCCGGCTATGGGCAACGTAGCTCACAGAGCACCTCCACCAGCTCTGCC